>NC_061117.1:63256813-63378454 GCF_002878395.1 Capsicum annuum
ATCCCAATGGGTCTCTTATTCTTTAGTAATAGAGGCTTATTGGACCACGTGTTTTTTACTGACTTTTAGTATTTACTATTTAGATGGTATCTTTAGATCATTCAATTCAATTTTTGTATGATACAATAGTATTTCTTGGCAATTTTATCTTAAAGAAAGGTTCTGACCTAGTAGCAGGCTCAAAGGGTTAACTTGGGGCTACTCGTAGCCTTGAGCACCATGTGACATCTTTGAATCAGATTTCAAGGCATTACAAAGGTCTTAACCCGTAAGGTAAAATGCTTTTAGAATCCTATTGCTTTCTCTCTGGATTTGGTTAATTCATAGAATAAATTTGATATGATATTAGGTTTGGGATGTGGTCTTAGCATGTTAGTATATTTAATCTTATTTAGGCTATTATGATGATCTTGAGACTGTTATTTTGGTTGAGTTGACTTAATTACGTATGTTTTTAGGCGAAATTCCTACCTTAGGATTGGTTATGACTTACTTGACATCTAGAAGTTAAACTAGATACCTTAGCCTAGGTTGGGGCATAAATTACCTAAATATGAAAATTAAGAATTAGAAGTGGGTTCTTCCGGTCCACCTTAGTCCAAGACTTGTGATAGCCCATATCGACTTATCGGCAGATGTTAGGCATAGTTGAGATTAGTAAGCCATTAATATAGGGTTTCTTTGCAAGTTGGTGAGTCATGATGTATTTTTATTTAGATAGTGATTAATAACTTATGGCCATGATATTCCTTAAAAATATGATATTGAGCCTTTAGAAATGTTATTCACTCTTAGATATGATATTTGGCCTTTAGAGAGGTCATTTCTCTTTTAAGTGATATTGGGCCTTTAGAGATGTTTTTCCTCTTAGAATTGATATTGGGCCTATAGAGATGATATTCCTCTTAGAAGTGATATTGGGCCTTTAGAGATGATGTTCTTCTCATAGATGTGACATTTGTCTAATAGAGTTGATATTTCTCCTAGTCATGACATATGACTTATATATTTGAGTTGCCTCCTAGATAAAAGATGTGTATTGATATATTATGCCTCTTAGGTGTGAGATGCTTATTATATATTTTTCCTCCTAGTATGAGATGATCATAAATATGCTTATGTCTCATAAGATATATAATGCCTTATAGTTATGATATGGCTTATGGATACATGATGACTTACTAATATGTTTATTGATATGAGTTTTTGAAATGTATGTGCTCCTACCATCATGATTATGATGTTGTGATGATTCCAAACACATTATTAGACCCAAGTCCATGTTATAATATGAGTTGACCATCTGTGAAGTATTTATCCATATAAAGTATGTGATTGTAGTTTATTGATATATTAATGCTTATGATTCCATTGTATGAATACTGGTGATGTCATGCATAGATTTGGTACATTCATGAGTGTTGCATCGACGATTGATATGATTCTAATTAGATTATAATCTTATTATTGTTGTCACTAATTAAGGGTTAAAGCCCACTTTTTGCATTAAAATAGATTTCTTCATAATAATAAATGTCTATCTTAATGAATAACTTATATGTAAAAGACATTAATAATGATGTTTTAAAGACTTGGCTGAGACAGATTCCAGTCAATGATTTGATACTACTAATTACTTCAATTGTGTTATATTCAGACCCTTTCTATACTTTTATAATGACTTAGTCCCAAAGTTTACTTCGAGCAAAAATATTATGGATTTACACTCTTTTAGCCATGGCTTAACTCTGTGCACCCACTATATATCTAAATGCACATCTCTCAAGAATGGGACAGGGAAAGATGTTGTATTGATGATATAAATTCTGAGCAAACCTAATGATTGTTATAATATTCATGTTATGTATATGTGCTTATTGATAATGAACGATAAACTATAGAAATATACTCGACCTTGTTTCTCTTTTTATGTTTATTTACTTTAGCCCTCGTGGGACTTACTCTTTGCTTAGCCCTTGTGGGGATTACTCTTTACTTTAGCTCTCGTGGGGCTTGCTCTCTATTATTGACATTGATTAGGATATTATGATGATGTGATGATACCCGAAAAGGTCGATGAATATTATGATGATGCATTGATATCCGACAAGGCTGTAGGATGGTTGTGATGATGCATGATACCCGGAAAGGCACAAGGATGATTATATTTATGTTCCTATGTGTACATCTATCAGTTTGAGTCCGTCTAGACCTATGTATAGAAAATATATATATGCCCGGCAATTCTAGAGGATGACTATAATGATGATTGTAATGATGGTAATGGTTATGATGAAGATGGTTACAAGGATGATATCATGATGTTTATTATCTCACCAATTATGGTATTATATATTCAGTTGTATTTATCCTAGCATGTGCGTTGCCTATCACCAGTAAGCACCTATAACTATCAACTCTTATAAGGGGTTGCATAGGTATCAGTGATAATTATGGCTTGGGATGCATTGTATATTGATTGAAATTTCTGAACCTGGGGTGGATGGGGCAGGTAATAGGCTCATCTATGTATTGGTTGTACGGAATAGACGATTACTCGCATTGTCATTTATATTTTTTTTATCACTATTATGTCCTTTCTTATGGCTAGTTTGTGACAGCTTGATTATTTATTCGATATCGAGACTTGAGGTATGTTTTTGACTTCCATGATTAGATGGGTGGACTAAGAACATTGAGTAAGTTAGCACTAAATCCTGCTATAATTAAGAGATCCTAGAATTCTAGCCTAATGACTTAGGATATACATTGAGTAGACCTTTTATATATATATATATATATATATATATATATATATATATATATATACATAGTTATATGTAGCTATAGTGTTACCTTATATCCCTTCTTTGCTTCAATTATTCAGACTGCATATTCACTCCTTAGCCTTATATATTGTTACATGTATTATTTTGCCCTTGATTCGTATATTGGTTGGTGATATACTGTAATGTATTGAGATTCCTATGTATGGCCGGAATAAGATAGTGCATCTTTATTACTTCCTTAGCCTTATTATGTTAGTCTTTTGGACGTTGTTGACACCTAATTCTTTCCCTACATGACTAAATTTAATACTGGGTTTCCTAAAGATTTTTAATAAAATTGAAATAGTTATTTCATCCAGATAAATTCACTCTAAAATATTTATTTGGGATTATTTTGTCATTTAAGAGATTATACGTTTTCGTATTTACATATATGAGATTGTTCAAATTTTGTTACTTAAATGAACATTTTTATCAAAATTGGATTTTACTGAGATTAAGCTTGAAAACTAATCCAAACGGATAAAGTTTTGATTTAAATATATTTTTTCATAAAATTAATTAAATTGGAGAAATATTTGTTTGATTTTATTAAATCAAGAAGATCAAGATTAAATAAGGTATTAATTCATATCGAATTTCAATTTAATTTAGCTGATCAATTAAGTTTGGCCAAAATTGAAATTATATTGACAATAATTGTGATGCAATTGGACAATTGATTTTTAATTTGACCAAATATTTAATGAATTGACTAAATCTTAAATTGATTGGGGATATTTTTAAAATAACCCCATAATCCTCCTAATCCTAACAACACAAAACTCAATTCAAATCCCAAAATTTAAATTTGAAATTCAAAATTTATACTAGCTTGTATAATTCCCCCTCAACCTTATCCTTTATCAAATTTGAATTTCAAAATTTGTACTCGATTGTAAAATTCTCCCTCAACCTTCTCCTTTTTTTCATTTTTGAATTTAAAATTTGTACTATATTGTACAATTCCACCTCACCTTATCCTCCAACAAACCTTTTACTCAATTTTAAAATCTCAAAAATACCCCTAAGTTTTTTCTCCCACTTTGGTGGATTCAAAGAATTGGATCCCCAACCTTTTCTATAAATACTAACACCATCTTGGCAAAAAACCAAGTCACAAGGGGTGGAAAAAACTTTTGAGCAAAGAGTTAAAAATTTTTATTAGTAAAATTTTTCAAACGGTAGTTTAATCGGGGTTCTTGAAAGATTATTTTCTAGTGGTAATCAAGACCCCCAAGAAAGCTTGTAGTCCCATTTTTCTTCTCCAAAAAATATAAACATACCATTCTCTTTTAGTTTTGTTCTCATTTTCTTCTTCACCTCCTTTTTCGTAGTTGTGTAGTTGTAATTTTATTTGTTGGAATTATTTGCTGTCAACGGCCTTGATGGCCATAGGATATTGTGATATCAATATTATGGTTATTTTTTATGTTCATAGTATAAAATGAATTAACAATAGTTGAAAGTGTTTCTATGACTTTCTTCTTTGATTATTAAGATTAGATGAATAAAGTTTCAACCTTTGCTTGATTAAAATACGTACTCATAACTTGTTTAAATTCATCATTGATGGATATGTTCACTTTTACAATGTAAAGTTTTTATTTTATATCAAAAAAGAATAGACAGTATTGTTTTTTTCGCCTTAATAAATTAGATGGATAAAGTTTTGATCTTTGCTTGATTAAAATACGTACTCATTCCTTAGTTAAATTTTTAATTTGTGGATATGTTCGGTTTTAGCATGTGAATTTATTTCCTTTATGTTGAAAAAATAGTCACAATTGTTAAGGGTGTGTGAATTTATTTCTCTATTTGAAGCAGTGAGTTACTTGTACCTAGGGATTTGGTGTTATTTTTGAAAGGCATATCATAGTGTGCTATGTTTGTCGCCAGGCACTTTAAAAAATCACTGCTTAAAATTGAAATTGACCACTTTGGTTTACACATAATAGTTGTCTCATACACATGTAAACATTGTAATTTAAGTGATACTTTTAAGATCTAACTCCTTTGTCGATCCTTAATTCTTTTGATTAAAGAGTTATTTTTATCCATTATTATATGCCACTATAAAATGCTAAGTTCTTTTGACATATGTTTGCAATCATGATTTACTCGTTTCTCTGGTCAAAACTGTCTTTGATTTTCTCTTGTCTAGATTGAAAAGTTGTTAGGGTTGTATATTTTATTGAAATGATGTAGAACTAAAATAGGAGTTGGAATGATTGGAATTTTTTTTTGGAATTAATCTTTTACTATTTTTTCTATATTGTCTTGGAATATCATTTCTCAAACATGTTTAATATATTCTATTTGCTTCACCTCACTTATTGATTTATTTCTTGAAGTATTTTAGTGCATTTAGACGCTCTATTGTTATTCAGAAACTACCATGCATTTTTCTTCAAATTTGTTTATTGACTCCATTTGGTATTGAAAAAATGTTGTTGCATTAGTATATCTTGTATTTCATATTTGAGATGTCATAAAAAGATTTTCTCATCTTATGCTCATTCCAATTTTCTTTATTTAATGAAAATATGTCTTAGACTATTATATCATAGTATTTGGCGCAAATATGTGTTAATATATAGAAATATTTGTCCAAATTTTAAGCAACTATACTTGTGGGTCAGTCTCATTTTTTCAAGGATTAGGTTATTATATTGTGCTAGGCTCGATTTTTTGTAAGATTGTTTAGAAATAGGTTAATTTCCTTTTTATTGAATAATTTGATTTATTTTTCTATATCATAGCATACTATTTCCTTATGCATGAGAATACTGTTTTTTTCATTTCGTTATTTATCTACTAAGTGTAGAATTTTTAAACACATATTAATTCTTTTTCATTTATCTTTTTCTTTGCATGAATCTGTTTTGGCGTCCAAATGGACTCCTTTCCTCTTGCATTTCATAATGGGTCAATAAGGCTCAACTCTTTGAGTTATGTTCAAAGTTTAAATTCAAAGTCAATTATGTTGCATGTGGGTGAAAGAAGATGGAAGAAGAGGGAAAATGGGTCAAAATCCATTGATGAGAACGCTAATAGAATTGAAGTCTCTATTTTTATTATTGTCTTGTTCATTATTAATTTATTAACAATTAGTTCATTCATTTGGTCCTCGAAGCCAAAGCTGTAATTTAATACAGGTGAAGCAATTTTTGGCCTTCGAGGTCCAAAAACTAGCTTAGGATAGGTTATGGGCTAAAAACCCAAATGATTAGGCTAGGACAGGTGCAAGTGCGACAAAAGCTCAAATGATTAGATTAGGACAAGTTGTGGGCCGAAAGCCCAATTATATTAGGACAGATTCATTTGAATGATTTGGGCCTAATGGCCTAAGTCTTTTAGTCTCCTTATTACCCTTTTATATGCTAGTTGTTTGTTTTTTAATTTTCTTAGACTTAGTTAAAGTTTTCGCCAAGTCGTCAAAACTCTTTTTGCCCAAATCTTAAAAGAAAAAATTCCTTAATCGATTTCTTTTCAAAAATAAACCTCCCCTTTTAAAGTGAGTCATAAAGTTATTTTCAGATAGTCTGAATAACTGCAAGTTAGCAGATACTCTTGGTGCCTTAACAACCTTCCCAGAATATTAATAGGAACCACTTACTCAGAATTTCTAAACTTAAATTTTTTTTCTGTTTTGAATCTTTTAAGTAATACTTTTTCTTGATATTTTCTCAAAAATCAAGTGGCGACTCTGAAATTTCTTAAATTGTTTTGAACTTTTCTTTAAGGTTTCAAAATAGTTTAAAAAGATGAAAAATAATGCTTTCCAATCCTTCGAATTGAAAAGCGGCAAATCAGAAATGGCGACTCTGTTGGGGACTTTAGATAGGTTTTAACCAAATATTTGAATTAGCTTCTTTGACTAAAATTGTAGTGTTTAAACTGTTTATGTGTTATGTCTTTAAATTATTGCATTATTAACTATTGCATTAATGGCATAATTTTCCATTTTGATTATTAAACTATTTTGGAGTTTCGTGGATGTCCCGACCCCTGTTGTTAAATTCCAAATAAGTTGTTGGATATACATTGGTTTATTGACACGTTAGGCATTCAATGATTGTTTGTATTTCCAAACCCAAGTTTTCCACTTGGGAACCTGGTCGAAGCCCACTCTAGATACCTAAAATAGAGCGAAATCAAAACTCTATTTAGTCATGAGCCTAAGATGACATAATACCTTGGAGGGTATTGGGACCATTAAAAAACCCACCTTACGTCTATTTGACCACGAGTCATAACAGAATATCATCCTTTATGTGTTAAATTGATGGATATAATGTCAGATTGGACGGACCATTATCCATCAGGTTTGAGGGTTTTATTTATATAGTTCTTTTAATCAAAATAATATTTCATCGTAAGGATATTCAAACATTTTAAGAAGTTTAAAATTGAAGGACTAATATAGAGGTTTAGTTTAGATTTTCTCCCCTGTGTGGGACTGATATTACATATTTTCTCTTTCCTTATTTTGTATCCCCATTTGGTTTATTCATGAAGTTTGTATAATATATTTGGGTGTAATGGAACGTCTTAAAAACGGTATGTATATCCTTTAAATGTTATTCTTACCTTTGGCTTGAAAGATCCCATGTATTATAGGGATCGTTATAAATTATTTATGTGCTAAAGTGCATCATTATTTTGCTTTATCAGGATTTGCTTGATTTGTCTCATATATTACATTGGTCAATTGTTACAATTGATGAACTAACACATTTACCTTTTGAGTGTTTTTATTTCTTTATAAAGAGAGACTAATATATGTTGGTAATTAAACTATCTCACTTCATAAAGAGAACAAGCAAAGTAATCATTGGCGTCATCAGTCTCGACGAAGAATGAAGATTCCTCCAAGTCGCACTTTCGACATACTTCAATCTTGCCTTTTGAAGATATTGTTTTTTTTCTTTGTAATCATAGTTTCTAGTCTTTATTTTCTTGTAATCGCATTTTATGATTTGAGTTCCTTGTAACACGAACTACGTTGGACCTGAATTTCCAAGAATAGAATACGTAGTCTCCCTATGTCGGCTTCGGTCAATTCATTAGAAAATTTATTTTTCCATTAATTGGTGGAACTACATTTGATATGATTCCTACCTCAATTGAATATGTGGACACTCCACTAGCTCGGTCATATTTTTCATAAGATTTTCATAGAATCTGGGACAAATTTTTGAGAGATCTAAAATTTTTTTCAAGAGAATCATTTTTCAAGTCACATAGAGATAACATTGGAGCATGTAACTAGGTAAAATTTTTTTGAGAAGGTCTCAAAAATTTCATAAATCTTGACATTAACTACAAAGGAGACTATCAAATGTTGCTAATGTGGAAATCGAGGCATAGTTTTTGAAAAGTTCTCAAAATTCATGCTACGCTATGCCAGAAAGAACTATAGTATTTTGTATTCTTACTTGGGGCTGAATTTTGTAGGAGATCTCAAAAATTCCATACTAAATGATGTCATAAGTTACAAATAAGTTCAAGAGTTCCAAAACTAGGGCAGGATCTTTTAGAGAGATCCTAAAAAATTCCACAACGACTACACTCCAATCCTACAAATAGATGATAAACAAGGAGAATCAGAAGAGCAAGGCAATACTAAAACAATAAGTCTCTCAAAATTAAGATTTTTACTTTGGATGCAGTAATAGTTAAGTTAACAAGTTGACAACGCTAAGCATATCAAAGGACATTATCAGACTCATCATGCCCTTGCCATAATAAGCCAGACAACTTCTCTTCTCCCTTGTCCTCTTGATTTATGTTTCTATTACTTTGTTATGACCTCTAACATTTTCCAAATTTTAAATGGAAATGATAGGGTATAACAATTAAGTTATGGAGATTTTATCAAAGCATTATCTCTAAATCATCATGAGTCAAACAACTTTATATTTGAACTCTATCTTTTGTTACATTTTTGGCTTAGTTGCAACAAACTATTATGTTATTAATGAGTATTGTTTGAGTTATGTAGGTGAAGCATAGATGACCTCCTCTCATAAATAACACAACCCAATCCTCTCAAAGTTTGAGGATTCAATCCAGAAGCTTAGCACGTGAACAAGTCCTTTTAAGGATTTTTTATTCAAAGGATGAAGTTCAACCAATGTACTTCTATTTTTCTTATGTATTAGGGTTTTTTTCCTCCAAGAAACTTATTGGATTTTAAGCCCATTCGAGGTAACACATCTTGTTATATTTGGGTCATTAAATTATTTCTAGAGGACATACCAAATTGTTACTTGTTTAAGGTAACACATCTTATTATATTTAGGTCAGAAACCTCTTTAAAAGGACACATAATGTTATATTTGAGTTTTTCATACGTTAAGAGGATGCATCAGACCATTTCTTTATCTATAACATATTATTATATTATGGATTGTCACCTTCTTTAGCATGACATGTCATTATGTTATGGACCCTCACCTCCTTTGGAATGATATGTTATTATGTTATGGATCATCACCTCCTTCAGAGTGACATATTATTAAGTTATGGATTGTCACCTCCTTCGGAGTGACATATTATTATGTTATGGACTGTCACCTCCTTCAAAGTGACACGTTATCATATTATGAATTGTCACCTCCTTCAAAATGGCACCAGATTATGTTAAGGACGTCACCTCCTTCAGTGTGACATGTTATTATGATATGGATTATCAACTCTTTCAGGGTGACACGTTATTATGATATGGACTATCATCCTCTTTCAGAGTGACATGTTATTAAGTTATGGACTGTCACCTCCTTTAGAGTGACATGTTAATATGTTATGAACCGTCACCTCCTTCGAAGTGACATGTTATTATGTTATGGACCATCACCTCCTTCAGAGTGACATATTATTATGGACTGTCACCTTTTTTAGAGTGACATGTTACTATATGGACTATTACCTCCTTCAAAGGGACATCGTATTATATTATAGATCTTTACCTCCTTCGAAGTGACATGTTATTATGTTATTAGACTGTTACTCCTAAGAGTGACACATAATTATATGGATTACCATCCCCTTTCCACATAATATGTTACTATATTATGAATTTTCACTTTTTTTGGTGTGGCATACTAAAACAAGGTTTGCACAATAGCCCTTATATTGCATTCGCAACTAACAAGTTTGGTATAGGTGATTAAGTGACATATTAGACCATCACTCCATCCAATGTGGCAGGTTCTATTTAAATTGAGTCATCCACCCTTCAATGGGACATGTTGGACCGTTACTCCATTAAAAATGGCATGTTACATTTAAATTGGGTCGTCATCCCTTCAATGTGACACGTTGGACTTTCACTTTGTTCAAAGTAGAATGTTACATTTAAATTGGTTTTTTCTCCCTTCAATGAGATGTGTTAGACCGTCACTCTATTTAAAGTAGCATGTTATAATTAAATTGGGTCATTCGCCCTTCAATGAGACATGTTGGATCATCACTCTATTCAAAGTGGCATGTTACATTTAAATTGGGTCATTCATCCTTCAATGAGACACGTTGGACTGTCACTCCATTCAAAGTGGCATGTTATATTTAAATTTTGTCTTTCATCCTTCAATGAGACATGTTGGACCATTACTCCATTCAAAGTGTTATGTTACATTTAAATTGGTTCATCCACCCTTCAATGAGACACGTTGGATTATTACTCCATTAAAAGTGGCATGTTATATTTAAATTGGGTCGTTTTCCCTTCAATGAGACATGTTGGACCATCACTCCATTTAATGTGGCAAGTTACATTTAAATTTGGTCATTTGCCCTTTAATGAGACACGTTGGACCATCACTCCATTCAAAGTAGCATGTTACATTTAAATTAGGTCATCTACCCTTCAATGAGACTCGTTGGACCGTCACTCCGTCCAAAGTGGCATGTTAGATTTAAAATTGGGTCATCCACCTTTTATTGAGAAATATTAGACCGTTACTCCATTCAAGGTGCTATGATACATTCAAGATAAGTCATTCTCCTTTTCGTGGTACATGTTGGGTGTTACCTCATTCAAAGTGGCATAACATTTTTATAATAGGTTGTGCAAATTAGTTTATCAACTATCACAGCACAGCATGTTCAAACAGGTTTGAACCAATTTATGTTAGTGTAATGCTATATTTACAACTCATTATTTTGTGTAGAAAGTTATCAAGAGCATCCAAAAAGATGAAATCTCAAAATAAAACCACAGGTGTGGACGACTCCAAGAAAAATGCAACACAATGTGGAATTTTTCTTAGAAGTAAAATGGGATATGGTTTAGAGAGGGACATCAAACTCTTTGGATGCGAGCTAAAGGATGATTGCAACAACTCTTAAACCACATCTTTGTTAGAAGGAATGTGGGAACTTTGGGATGTTTTGGTTTCATCTTTACTTTTGAGATATTTCTACACTCATACCAAGGGTAACCTTCTCTTTTCTTCAAATTAGAGTGATAGGACACTTGGAGATATGGAAATTATATTCAAGTAAATTCTTACCTATTGATGTGAAGCGATCCATATTCATGTTTAAGAAGTTACAAGCCTTTTTTCAGAGATAAGTTCTATAAGTGTAATTCCCTTGGTCTTTTACTTTGTACACTTGTTATATTAGTAGCCTTTGTACTGATACCACCAGGTCTTAGCATTATATTGTGTAATTGATCTTGTATTTCAAATATTCTGCATTCTTTCCTTTATATATTTGAGTAGTCCATTACTAGCCATTCTAGACTATGGGTTTGGCTTGCCTACTGGTGGATTATAGTAGGCGACATCATGACCTGAGGAATTGGGTTGTAAAAAATTGGTACTAGAGCCTAGGTTTCACCAGTGTATTAGTATAAGAGCTAAGTGTTTAGTAAATTCTTGTGGATCGATGTGGAAATGTCCGTAACCTATCTTTTAGAGGCTATAGGGACATTCTTAGGAAATTCATTTCTTGACTCCTTATCGTGTGTCTGTATTGAAATGTACCTCTAACACATTCTTTGACTCTATTCTATCCCTAAATAGGTGATATGAGATGGTCGATAGATGCAGATGAGACTTTTATATGTGTTTTTAGAGCTTCAGTATAGTATTAGACCAAAGAGTCAAAGATAAATAACAAAGATCTTAAACATCAGCCAAAGGATTTAAGGCTAGCTTACATTATAGTAAAGCTCGTGACTACTTTAGCCCTTTGAAGTTCAGTATTAGGGGTCCCGAGTATGTTGTAGATCCCTCTGATTCATGGATGACATTCAATTCATCAAGCCGTTCTCAAACCAGAGTTGGGTTTATTGATGTTCATCAGGGTCCTTACCAATTTTTAAGTTCGAGATTGGATTTCTTAAGTGGGCCAGGAATTTTCCTATGATATATCTCTTTAAGGTAGGCATAGAGTGTGGATTCATTAGAGGATTACTGTTGACACTTCGTTTGGTTTTAGAGCACCTAATAGCAGCTAGTCCATCCTCCTCTTAGAACTTTGATTATATAAGGGACATAGAGACAGTATGTTTTGAGACTTATGGAGGTGGTGGCAAGAGGCCATGCCCTTGGTATTATGCTATTGTAATTTTATCTAGGAGTGAGGATTCTTTTGGTATAGTTCATCTTCACTTGTAGTATATCATCTCTATACATGTAGTATTTTAGACTATGAGTGGCTCACAAATTAGTCATGGTGATGATAGTGTGTAGAGTCCCCATCAGACCTTCGAAAGTTTTTGGTGTGGGTCTTCAGGCCATGGCGGTCATTCTGGATTATGAGGGCCAGTATCTCAAAGTATTCTAAGATTTAATTTTATATGTATCATTATAGAACACTAGATTAGAGAGTGATCCAACTAGCATATATTCCTTGCCAGCCTAGATTTATTGAGATTGGATATGATTTTGGGAAGGATGATCATTGGTAGTAGAGAGTTCTCTTAGCGTTACTTGGCTAACTATTTGGGATCATTTTATGTTCTCTCTATGTTAGTGCTTTAGGAGTTTGCTATGACTACAGAAAGAACGACTATTGGTCTAGAAAGTGTCCCAAATATGGGATTATTAGTCTTTGGTCTTATTCAAATAAGCCTCATGATGAGTATGGCACCTTCAGTTAGAGATAATTTGCTTAGTGCCTCAGCTGATAATTTAGTTAGTTGGTCTAAGTTAGTATCTATTTAGATTTATTCTTTCTTAGATCTGTCATATTCTTCCTTAGATCTGTCATACATGTGATTGCAAATTTTATCATGATTGGTGCACTTTTATTCCCCATATTTTCCTTTTCATTATGTGTATTGGGGTCTTTATACCCATTAATGATTGCATGCCTTGATGAGTTCATATTGGTTATTGCGTTCCTTGTTATTAAATTCATAATTTTATGACTACTCCATGGGTTATTTCTTTTAGTACTAGATGGAGAGGATCTCCATTGATATTTTCTCCCTATTAGTGTAGCTTTTGGGTTTGAGTCCTATTTATCTTGGCACATTGGCCTTATTATGGCCATTAAGTGGTGCATGAAATGAAAGTTCATTTTGGTACTGCTTATTCATTATATTGATATTGATATTGTTGTTTCTATTGCTATCACTGCTTAAGGTTATTGATATTATTTAATTTTATTACTTGATGTCCTTGCAATTCTAATTTGGTGTCTTGAGTAGATATAGCCCGATTTGATTATTTCTTTCCTATAGAGAGGAGAGGTTGATTGTTTTCTCTCTTGGTTAGCTGTGTTAGATTGATTTAGGAATGTATTATCATGTCAAAGGTAAGTTGAGTTTCTATGGTTCTGTATGGTTCTAGAGTTGGCAATTTAGCTATATTGCTCGTTCTTAATTTTAAGACTCGTAAGATTGCCTCCCTCTGCATATTTTTTTGCTTTGGCTATCTATTTTTATATATCCCATTTGTAAGCTTGACAAGTTTGGATTCGTTCTTCATTTGTTACTATTTCATTGCTCGATAGTGGTTTGATATTGATATCGAGATGCATTGGGTTCATCTCCTAGATTTGTTAGGTTCGTCTCCTATTAATACTCTGCCCTTGTTGTAAGTGTGGAGTTAGATGATCCATTTTTATCATGATGCGATTCTTGTCTTCTATAGAGTTAGAGAGTTGGGGATAGATAATAGTTCCTATGTACACTCTTAAGTTGGAAAATTAGAAATTATCTGTCATGAGTTATTTGATTTTTTGGTGGTGGTCTTGACATTGACCTTGGTTTTGAGAATTGTATTTTTCCTTTTCGATAATGTGATTAATGGAGGGATTGAGTCATGATTGTCCTATTTGGGTGGATTCAGGAGATCCCTATTTTAGAGTTTGTTCGTCCTAATGAGGCTTGATCAAGTCTTTCTCCTCTATGATATGAGTCTATGGCTATTCTTTATCGTGATGGAGTGTTAGATTAGTTAGTTTTAATCTTGAGTTTCATTTCTTTGTCTTGCTAGAGTTTTTGCCATCACTAGTATGGTGTGTGGTCTTTATGATTTCTTAAGTACGCTTTGATAGTTCATGGCCAATAGCGGATATGGAGTATATCTCCTAAGTTTTCAATGAGTGATTTACCATTGTTTGTGATTTTGTTCTTCAGCTATGTATCAATTTTGGCTCTGCATGATCTGGTATAAATATGTATTATTTAGATAGTATGGTTGATGTGAGTATTTGACCTTGGTTTGGATTTGTTGACTCAATTTTGGATTTGATGCCTTGAAATGGCGATTTTTAAGTTATGATAGATTGTAGTAATTCCAACCCATCTTCAGGCTTGGTTTTGGCAGTTGATACTAAGTAATTCAACCTTGATGTTGACATTTCAGCTTAGAGATGTAAGCATGACTGCATCCTTTGTTTTAGATTTATCTCAGTTTGGATTTCTTTTATAGGATGGTTAAGCATACATTGTTATTGCCTATTCGATCTTATCTACTTTGGATGGATTATAGTTGTTAAGTGTTCAGATGATAACCCATGGACCCAGTATTGCATCTTTCAATTTTAATCATAAGTCATCAATCTTCATTGAAAATTATGGATGATATACTCAGTGGGAGTAGTATACCTGAGTTGGATGAAGTATGGTTTTATTCTCAGTTGATAGGACATCTGGAGTGGATCATTCAGCGATAAGTAGTTCTATCTTGATCTCCTAGATTCCAATTTTGATTACCATTTGGACTAGTTATAGCATTGACATAGATTATATTCCTTGATTATTTCTATTTGTGTGCCCAGATAGTGCCTTATAAGCTTATTCTCATGGTTACTGTATGGACTTTTAGCGGGTTAGTTTCATTTCCTTGAATTTTCTGTAATGACATTGCAGGGACAAGACTTAAGAATTTTTCCTCCTAGTTTAGAGAGAATAAAAAGTATGGATTGGTAAAACAAGTTTATAGTTGGATTTGGAGCCGATTGTAAGACTCATGCCTCAGGTTGGTTTGGCTTGGATGAGACTTTGTTAACTTGTGTGGGTATCGAGATGGTATTAGTATGTTGTGGTTCATATTTGCATGTATAATCCTTTTTCCATTCAATTGGAGGACAGTTGGGGATTGAAGTTGAGTTTTGGTTGTTGGGAAGTAGAGCAAGAAAGCTAGTTAGAAAAGGGATGTCGATGGAAAAGTCCCTCAAAAGTGTTCTCTCTTCATTGAGGTTATATAAGAATTCATGCTTGGAGTATGCGGGACCAGTGCCTTGTCTTTTTTAGCTTTTGAGGTTTTTCTATTTGTTGACTTTCTGGGACAAAAGTCCTTTTAGTATTGTATATTTTAATGACCCTCTAAGTCATTTTTCATATTTTTTTATTTTCTATGTTGGAGCTTTTGTATAGCTGCCAAAAGTCATTTATGACTTGCTGGGACTAACAGTTTTGTTACCAGGCAGTTTGTCTAGTTTTTATAGCCAAATCCCTGTTTAGAAGTCTTCGCTGGTTCTAAATGGCCATCGGGAAAAAACTTCAGCAAAACAATCTCGAATACAAATTCTGACTATGCCAGCAGCTCTAAAATTATCAATTTTAGGCTAGGTAGCTCTTTGGTTTGGGTCCTAATGCACTCGAGCTCATTTTGACCTATTGGCCGGGAAGTTGAAAAATTAAAAATTTGGGTGTGGGACCCACATTTGGTTGAAACAACCTCAGATGGAAAATTTGACTTGGCCATCGCGTATGCAACATCAAATTTAGTATAGTTACATAGTTCATTTACGTTAATTAGATTCCAAATGAATCACGAGGCCTTAGCAGAGACTAGGAAAATTTCTAAGTTTCAGCAGATATCTAGTGCCAGAGAGGATGGTCAGATTGTACAAATAGGTATTATGGTCAAAATACCTTCTCCTACAGCCTATGTGCGATTGCAACCCCTAAGTGTGCGATAGCAACACCTGGATACCTAATTGGGCTATAAATAGGGCCCCTAGGTTGCGAAATTGCCATTTCCACACACTCTACTGAAAGTAAAATCCCTAATAAGTAAGATAACTCAAAATTGAGACTTGTGGGTGAATTGGGAGCTTGATTAACATCTATTATCACAAATATATTTTTATTTAAGGTAAAATTTCATCTGTTTCTTTATGAAATTCTTAGTTCTTTACCCAAACCCCTAAATAGCTTGTGGGTTTTATTTTATCCATAAATTAGCTTGGTTTTCACCCATTTTTTGTGGGTTATGATTCCTTGATCATGTATGAATGTTGGGTTGACCTCAGAAATGTTATTTCTATATGTGGGACCCACTTGAGATTTTTAATGTCATCTTGGACTCAACGCACAATGATGTCGTATGGGCATCAATATTCTTATATTGATGAGTAGATTACAATTTTGATAGTATGATAGTATTTTGGGATTGTGAAGTGAAGACGAGTGTTTGGTGAATGATTTAAAGATTTACGGTCCAGCTTTGAGTTCGGCTTCTGTCTATTCTTCTTTGTAAGATGATGTGTTCTATATATAATATGTGGATGCGAATATTAAGACTGATTATGGGTAGGATGACTTAACCTTTAGTATTGAAGTTCAGGGATTAGATGAGGGTCGTCTTAACCCGTAATGTGAAATGCTTAGTACTCTTTTAGAATCCTATTGTCTTCTCCTTAGTATGAGCTAATCCATAGAATGAATTTGATATGATGCTAGGTTCGGGATATGGTTTTAGGATTGGAAGAATGGTTAGCATATTTAACCTTATTTGGGCTATTATGGTTATCTTGAAATAATGATTTAAGTAGAGTTGACTTAATTTCCCATGCTTCTCAGCAAAATTCCTATCTTAGGATTGGTTGACATCTAGAAGTTGAACTAGATACTTTAGCCTTGTTTGGGTTATAAATTGCTTAAATATGGAAATTAATGATTAGAAGTGGGTTCTTCTGGCCCACCTTTGATAAAGACTTGTGTTAGGTCATATGGACTTATTGGTGGATATTATGCATAGTTGAGACTAGTAAGCTGTTAATATAAGGCTACTTTGCCACTTGGTGAGTCATGATGTATTTTTCCCTGGATAATAACTAATGACTTATGGCCATGATATTTCTTATAGATATAATATTGCGCCTTTAGAGATGTTATTTCCTCTTAGATATGATATTGGGCCTTTAGAGACATTATTCCTCTTAGAAGTGATATTGGGACCTTAAAGGTGTTATTCCTCTTAGAAGTTATGTTGGGCCTTTACAGATGTTATTCCTCTTGATATTAGGCTTATAAAGATGATATTCCTCTTGGAAGTTATATTAGGCCTATAGAGATGATGTTCTCCTTATAGATATAACATTTGGCTTATAAAGTTGATATTCCTCCTGGTCATGATTTATGACTTATATATTTGAGATGCCTCCTAGATGAGAGATGCTTATAGTTATATAATGCTTCCTAGGTGTGAGATGCATTTTGAATGTTGTGCCTCCCAGTGTGAGATGATCACAAATATATTTATGGATAATAAGATGAGTTTTTCCTTATAGTTCTGATATGGCTTATGAAATTAAGATGACTTACTAATATGTTTATTTATATGTGTTCTGGATACGTATGTGGTCCTAAGTCTATTATATGATGTTGTGATTATTTCAGACACATTATTGGGCCTAAGTCCGTGTCATAATATGAGTTGACCATCCGAGAAGTGTTTATCCATGTAAAGTATATGATTGTATTTTATTGATATTTTAATGCTTATGGTTCCATTGTATGAATGTTGATGATGTCATGCATAGATCTGGTAGTTGCATCAAAGATCGATATGATTCTAATTAGATTATAATCTTATTATTACTATCGCTAATTAAGGGTTAAATCCCACTTTCTACATTAAAATAGATTTCTTCATAATAATAAATATATGTCTTAATGAATAACTTAATTAGTAAGAACAATAAATGTGTCTGAATACTGTTGATACGATTTAAATTATTTAAAATAGATTTCTTCATAATAATAAATGTTTGTCTATATATTCTTCCTTGTTTCTCTTTTTATATTTATTTACTTTAGCCCTCATGAGGCTCGCTCTTTACATTATCACTTGTGGGTCTTGGGGCTTGCTCTATACTTTTTCCCTCATGGGTCTTTCTCTCTATTACTGACATTGATTAGGATATTACGATGATATGATAATACTCGAAAAGGCCGGAAGATATTATCATTAATACCCAATAAGGTTGGAGGACGGTTGTGATGATGCATGGATACCAGGCAAGGCCAGAGGATAATTACAGTGATGTGCCTATGCGTACATTTATTAGTTCGAGTTCGACTAGCCCTATGTATGATACATATATATATATATACCCGACAAGGTCGGTGTATGACTATGATTATAATGGTTATGATGATGATTGTAACAATGATGATATTATGATATTGATCATCTCACCGGTTATAGTATTGTAAATTCGGTTGCATTCATCCTTGCATGCGCATTTCCTATCACCACTATGCGCCTACATCAATCAGCCCTTATAGCGCGGTTGCATAGGTATAGGTGATGATTATTCCTTAGGGTGTGTTATATGTTGATTAAACCTTCTGAGCCTAGGGCGATAGAGGCACGTGATAGGATCAGCTAAGTATTGGTTGTCCAGACTAGCCATTATAAATATTGATATTATCATTGTTATGATCTTTATTATTGCTAGTTTGTGACAACTTGATTATTGATTCAATATTGAGACTTGAGGTATGTTTCTGGCCTCTTCTATCTTATGATTTTATTATTATACATGATTATCTCATGATTAGATGGATGGACTAGAAACCTTGAGTTTCTTAGTACAAAATCTTTCTATAATTAAGAGATCCTAGAATGATTACCTAAGGACTTAGGTTATACCTTGAGTTAATCTTGCCTATATATATACATATATATATATAGCTCTATATAGCTATGATATTACCGTATATCCCTTCTTTCCTTTAATTACTCAGACTATATATTCATTCCTTGGCGTTGTATAATGTTACATATACTTATTTTGCCCTTCATTCGTATATTGGTCGGTGATATACCATAATGTATTAAGACTCCTAAGAATGGATGGAATAAGATAGTGCATCCTTATTTCTTCCTCAACCATATTATGTTAGTCTCTTGGACATGAATAGGTTAGTTATTCTTATTTCCTCATTGGCTTTCTTATGTGGTTGCTTGATATTTGAGTGTAGTATCTATTCTGTTTATATGTTATATATATTTGCATTATCTTTGGAGCTCTTTCGGCAGTTGCCTACTGAGTGACATATGTTTGGTATCTCATACTACACTTCTGCATCCTGCAGATAATAGTACATGTTATCATCGTTAATGTGTGCATCTTGCAGAGCAATCGTGGTTTGGAGATACAAAGTGAGATCATGACGTTTGGAGTATTACTTTCCTCCCTCTTAGATATTAGACTAGTCTCTATATCGTATTCGGAGATAAGTTGTATCAATGTAATTTCATTAGTTTTTCACTTTGTACTCTTGTTAAATTAGTAGCTTTTTTACTGATACCACTAGGTCTTGGGATTGTATTGTGTAATTAATCTTGTATTTTAGATATTCTGCATTCTTTCCTTTATCATTTGTTGTAGTCCATTACTAGCCATTTTGAACTATGGGTTTTTCTTGACTATTGGTGGGTTATAGTAGGTGCCATCATGACCTAAGGAATTGGGTCGAACAAGAGGGTACAACCCAGAGAGCTCATCAGGTTCCAGCACAAAACATAGGGCCAGCTGACTATACTGACCAGACATTTGACCCTATTCACATCTCAGTTAAGCCTATTACTAAGGTGAACTTGAGGAGGTGTATTGAGGGGTTACAAATGATTTATGTGATGGACAACTTTGTGACTGGGGAAGGCTCCAATTTAACTAGAGCAACACTATTACAAGTTGTGTTGATTGTTAACAGCTGGGGTAGATGACTAGACCCAATGTCAATATATCCAAGCATTAGTATGGGAGTTTTATTCCACCTACAATGCTACAATATCTTTGACCACCCTTAGAGGTAGTAGGCGTGAAGAGCAGCCCCAGTTAGAGCAGACACTGATGAGAGGTGTAATGGTTTATTTTTTGCGGCGGCCATCCATCGAGCTCTATTTGGATATAATAATACAACTCTAATATCTACTACAGAGTGCGATTTTCAATTAACAATTATGCGAGATAGATGTGCTAGGTGGGATGCTAAACATAGGAGACAAAGGGTAGAGTTGGTGAGATGGATCACAAATTACATTTTAAACCTTGGTGAGGGGACCCTATGGAATGAGGGAAAGGGGAACATTAAGAAGGTGCCACTAAATTTTGATCAATGGTGGTTCGTTATCGATTATGTCCGACTGCCACAGACAACTTGCTTAGATGGGATGGTGCTGTATTGATCGTGAGTCTCATGACTGGATATGATACAGACTTTGCAGCCATTATCAAGTATGAACTGCATAAGCAAAATTTTGGTGAATTAACTACATTACCCTTTCCTTGCCTTGTCCTGTTATTGCGCGATGAAGCTGGTGTACCTGATGTTTCTGATATTGATCAGAGAGTTGAGGCAATAGGTATGTCCCAGACGAGTTTAATTAAGGATTTTGCAAACTCAATCCTTGTTCAAAAGACCATTGGCCTCCGACAGTGATTCTGGCCCAGTCTTAGGGCCCATCAGTTCCTACAAAGCCTGGTGATAGACAGGGTGTTGATAAAGATAAAAGTATGGATTTCCATATCGGTAAGAAGAGAGAGGCACTCTAGATAAAAACTCAGAAAGAGGGGACCCCAGCCACGTCTACTTTATCCCTAACCTCTACTTCTGAGCAGGTTGGGATATCTTCTAGTCCCTCTCACCCCAATGACACTTCTACAGCTCCAGGAATTGTTGTGGTACCTTGATACTTCTTACAGCACCTAGTAGAGAGGAATGATGAGACAACTGCTCAATTGACTATGATAGAGTCTAAAATTACCACATTATATAAGTAGATTAGGCCTTAGGTTTGGACGACTTTGGATAGTGAAAAGACTCGAATATAGGCTGCTGTGAGGGCTGAGATATTATAGATAAAGGTTAAGTTGCATGGTTTCATTGATGATTTTGAGAGAAGTGTGCAGGCATGGTTTACTATTATTGAGGCACCTAATTTTGTTGGGATTGGAAAAGGGGTAAATACATTGCGCACCAAGATACGCTCTCTTACTGAGAGTCATATTTGATCCATTCCTCCTGAAATCCTCTCATTTGCGTAGCAGATGCCACCATGCCGACCTAGGCATTTGGTTTTTTTACTGAGGAGGAGCCAATCCCTGGAATTGGGACCAAGAGAATTAGAGATGAGGACCAGTAGGATCTTGACATGCCATATGATCTGGACCTGATGAGTGCCACCCATGGTTTGAAGGTGTTAATAGGCAAAGGCATGCTAAGATAGTCGCGAGTGCATCCTCTAGTAGTATACCTCCACCACTACTACCTTCACCAGTTGAGATACCCCTTGAGGAGAGCGAGCATGACATAGGCGCTCAGTGCATCCCAGGTATGCCCTTATTCCCTTTCTTTATATTATTTTCATGTACTGGGGATAGTGCGTAATCTTTTAGTTGGGGTGGGGTATACCATAGCTGCTGCGGCTTTTTGTTCCTGTGCTTCTTTTTCCTGTCGGTTGTGGTATGGCTGTAGACCTATCATGTCTAAGGTAATTTTGTGTCATATTGTGATTTTTTTTGTATTGTGTTGTGTTTATGTGTAATTAGGAGATTTTTAACTATCTAGGGTAGTTGATGTACTTTGTTTTTTATTGTGGAGAAAAATAATATGCCTTCAAAAAATTATTTGAACTGTCTGATGTGTATAAATGTATGACCATTCTGATTATCATTATGACATTAGAATTAGGACATAATAATCATAGCTAACAATTGCATGAACCGGAGAGATTATAGTTTTTGATGCAACCCTGTGATATATGTGTGGGAGATACTATAAGGCCTCGTAAAGTTCCCTCATAGTTTGAGTCGTAGGGCATGTCGAGTGAGGCGTGATTTCGGCCCTAAAAGATTGAGAAGTAGATTCCTAAGTGAGTAACGTTTTAACCATATAGAATTTCTCTAATTTCTACTTTTTATCAGGTGGTAAATCTGATAAGCTTTCCATCGATATAAGATTTGCCCAAACCGGACACTGGGTAAGAAGTTATGGCCAATTTAAGCCTTCGTCGTAAAACTGCATCGTTTGAAAACCTAGTGTGTCGCAGAGAGGCTACATTTAGCAATTGTCAATTTCCAGTGGGTCTCTGCGATTGTGGTACATCGCGGAGGATTCCCAGGTCTCAACTAGTTGGAAATTGCAATGGCTCCGCATCGCGGAGGATGCCATTTTCCCAATTGTCAAATTCCAGTGAGCCAGCGCGATTAGTGGTGCGTCGCAAAGGCCAGCAAAATTGTGTTTCAGTTCAATTTTTCCAGTTTTGCACAGATGTTTAAAAGGGCGTTTTGAACTTCTTCCAAGCCTATAAAATCGTGGAAACACTAAATCAAAGCCATTTGCAAGCATCCTATAAGGGTTTTACCAAGTTTTCTCTCAACAAGAACCCTAAATACTCAAAACCTCTTCCAAGAATCTCAAGAATCCACCATGGATTTTCTAAATTGAGTCAAGATTCAAGGTTTCCAAGTCAAAGACCTCAAGAACCCTCATTCTAGAGCACGAATAGAGTTCCAAAAGTGAGAGTTCATCAAAAGCTTCTAATTCAAGGTATGTGGGGTTTTTGAACAAGGGTAACCCTTTTACCCTTGTGCCCAAAAGGCTATTTACATCATAAAATTCTTGAAATATATGAGGTTTTTACATGAATTTGAATCGAGTTTTTCACCCATTATTATTGAATGCATTATATTGATATTTCCCATGAATTAAGAGTCAAATGGCATGATTCTACATATTTTCTTGAGTATTTACAGATGAGTATAAACCCCATGATTTTACTCCTTGATAAGCTGATATTTGCATTGTTGAGATATTGAAGCATATGGCTATATCGAGATTTTGAGGTAATTTTCTGAAATTCCCAGATTTCCACATGATTTATGAATCTATATGCTATATATTATGCCTTTGATAAGCTTTAAATTGAGATTGAATAATGGGTTAGTAAACCCTATTTGAGACTTGTGAAATTATGAACTCTTGTTCTATAAGCACCTATGTTTTGAGTATTTTTAGATGATTGAGAAATGAATTGACTTAATGGTCCTTGAGCTTAGAAATCCACTTCACTAGATGAGATTATCAATTTGATTATTGGGTTCGTGGTGAACCATGTGATTATTCTAAAAGTGGATTTTATGAGATGACCGCAGATAATCTAAAGGGAGTAGTATTTAGCACCGAGTGTGTAAGTTACTACGGTTTCTTACCCTAAAACTACGTGCCACCGTAGTTTGGGCCTGAGGTCGAGTTCATAATGATTATGATTGGACCCGAGGCCGAGTTTCGTTTAGTGATCACTAGACCTAGGTTATACTACTTGGAAAAAGTATGACACTCCTCCCTAACATGGGGTCTCTTCCTTAAGAGGACAAAACGTTGGACTCCATGTAGCTCGCATGGTTTATGTCGGTTACGAGAACCTTCCTTAACATTTAGACTTCGATATCAAATACTTATTTTCCTTCTCTATAAGCTATTTTCCTAAATGGTTGAATTGCAAAGATGTTTCCCCAACTAAAGTATTTTCTTGATGTGAGTTATTTCCTAAATGAAAGCATATTCCCTTGTTATAGTACTTTTTATTAAACTTTGAGATAAATTGCCTCCGTAAACTAGAATACTTTCTATTTGAAATAGAGTGATTTTCCTAAAGCTTGAAATGAGATATTTTTCTTAAGTGAATGAAATGCCTTCAAGTATGTTTTTAAGATATATGGTTCCAAATTCAAAGTATATGAGTTCTAAATTATTATGAAGTGTTGCGCATTGAAGAAGTTTTACTCTTCCTGAGACATATGCATGAGTTGAAAGTATTGTTTAAAGGCCCCTTAGCCTTTAGGTATTTAGAATAAGAGAAGTTTTCCAGTTTTGATGTTAAACAATGATGACTCATGAGATTTGTGTTACATGCCTCATTCTTTATGATTTATGAGCTTTACATCTTATACTTGCTCAAGCCATGTGAGTCATCTCATAATGCATACAAGATTTGATAAAAGAATATTGTTACTATTTTATTCATATGTAGTCACCCCCGTATACTCAGTACATTCCAAGTACTGATCCACATATATGTCTATGTGGTACATTGTGTCATAATGTAGGTTCAGGTGCTTAGTCCCAGCCTCGCCCATGATTCTTCGAGTACCTTGCCTACATTTTTTACAGTGGTGAGTCCTCATGGTTCGAGGACCGATCTTTAGATATTTACCGTACTTGAGAGACTATGTTTTATCTTCAATTCATTTTGAGTCAGTTGGGGACCTGTCCTAACGACTCTCTAGATTTTAAATTGTAGAGGCTTGTCAAACTAGTGTCAGACTTGTGATGTGTCGAGGGTTCGATATTGTGGTTTTGTTGAGATTTCTCTATATTGTGGTCTTATGGGCCGAGTATCTTTTCCATATTTCCTTTCATGTAATATGACTATGCTAGTGTTGAGTCCATTCTTATCTTGAATTGAGTGTCATTGGTGGAAACTGGCTCTAAGGGTTAGCTTGGGGCTACTCGTAGCCTTAGGCACTGTGTGACGTCCCGGGAGATAATTTTGGGTTGTTACAGATACTATATGGTTCCTTTATATGTTGAACCCAGAACTTGCCCGGTTAGTCTTGCCTAGGTTATAGGACAGTCGATTAGGAAAGGATCATAGGCCGTTCTTGAAATAATTCCACTTTTAGGCTAAATGATCTTCCAAATGTGAATGAGTACACCTTGATCCATATTTTGAGCCATATAACCTATTTTTCTTATTTCACCTTTCATCTTGCTATTTTTGTTACAATGAACCTGTTTTGGCTCTGGTCCTCCTTAGACATTGTGCACCTCAACTTTGAAAAATTTTCTAATTAAAAGGTAGCTATCATAGGGGTGAATAATGTGAAGTGGGTATAAGGAAAGGTAAATAAGAGAAAAGAAAGTAGGAATGGGTATGGTAGAAAAATAAAAATTTGAAAAAAAAAAATAAAAGATACCACACCCAACTTGAATGTGCAATAAAAGAATAAAAGGGGAGAAATAAGGGTGGAATAAAAGAATTTGGTTGAGTAGTGGACCCCCAATATAAGTGTAGTACCAAGGAGGATTAGTCACTAAAATTCCAAATATACCATACCAGCCCCCAAGCCTAAATTTTCAAGAAGAATAAAGTCCTACAATGATCCTAACCTCACTGTTTGCAAGCCTATGGTGTTTGACGTACATTGATTAGAACATCATTCTGTGTGTGAGTATCTCTTGATGGACCTAGAATTGCCATGTATGATTTCATATGAGTGATTGTGACTTCTTTGATATAAGGGAGAATGAGTTGTGTTGCTAGCTGCTTACTTGTTTGGGTAGTGTAACTTGTACATATGCATCGTTGTTTGTTGCTAATATAATGCCAAAATTTTATTCCCTTATGTAACATTGTTATGCTTCATTGATACACACAATTGGTTTTGAAGTGTTAAAATATGAGGGGGTAGTGTTTTGAGCTAAAAGGTTTTATGATTGACTGTCGAAGATAGCTTAGGTTTCTCTTAGTTAAGCGTTGATGTTTTATTTTTATGTTGTGTTTCCTAAGTTTAGGGTGTTGATGTGTTATGGTTTCATAACACTTTTGATGCTTAAAATAATGAAAATATGCAAGTTACGTAGGTCTTTTTGTTAGATATGATGTGTTTTGTGTTGTGTATTGCAGGAAACCAGGTTTTGGATTTGAAAAGAAGAAAAGATGTGAAAATTGAAGATTTTAGGGCACCTACGTATATACCTACATCCCGTAGGTACTACCTACATAGAGTAGGTGTCAAAATATGTGCTAGAATATTTAAGTTCAAAGATTCAAAAGCTAAATATTTTGGTACGTCATCTACAGAGGACTACCTATGGGACGTAGTATTACCTACGCCCCATAGGTGTCGGAAACCATGAAATTTAGAGAGTTGAGAGGAGTTTTGGACACTGGCACCTACAGTGGCACCACCTATGCTCGGTAGGTGCCACCTACCCCCCAGGTTTAACCTACACCCCTGAGGTAGTCCCATGGATGGCCACCGACTTTGATTTTCCCCTTTTATTTAGGATTGGTTTCCTAGGGTTTCCTTGTATTTTATAAATACCCTTTTAACATTTTTTGGTTAGTTTAGGCACTCTTATTACTTTCAAACATATATTTTATTCCACGGTTCAATTTTGATCTTGGGATTGATTTGTTCTTGTTTTTGGTTGAATTATTACTCTTAGACTTTGAGTTTTCATCATAAATTATTTTGAGATTGATTTAATGCTTTCAATTATGACTTCCATTGATTGTTTCACAATAATGAGTGGCTAAATCACTTAGCTAGGGTTGTGGGAACCGTGATGGATTAATGAAGTGGAGGAAATGCAACATTGTCTCAAATTGATATTCTTGTATGTATTTTGATCATCTTTGGCTTAATAGATTTCTCAGCGATTGCAAACGTTAGGATCCTGCCTATATTCACTACTAGCTTCACAAGAGAGGTAGAGAGTAGGAAAATAAGATGACAATAGTAATTTAGAGCTAATTATCGATATAAGCTAATCATCTTCATCTAATTAAGATAGTTATATTTATCTAATTTACTAGAGTCTCAAAAGGAAATAGTTAATCTGCGATGTAGAATAAGGGTTAGTAAAGTGCCACCTTGAGAGTCAAATGATAAAGAGTAAAATTCACTAGTGACACCACAAGACAATTGGTGATACATAACTTATCAGATTCTGCATGTACAATATTAGGTTGGTTCAACAGAGCATGATAAACCTACGGAGTTGAGAATCTAAAGAGAACATAGTCTTTGTATTTTTTTCAAGTTGATTACAACCGAAGCATTCCACAGCTTGTTACTTTTCACAGTTTACAACTACAATTCCCCCATTTTACTTTCCTTTACTTCCCATCGAATTACAAATTTGAGAGATAGTTCACATATTCATAGTGGGTTTGACCCCAACCTGACTTGGGTTACTATATTTTGGATCGACTGCTTTGTCTTCAATTGGAGGTGTAGCTTTGGGCGATATCAATAACCGTCCAGAAATGAATAAATATCATTGATCCTAATTTGAGATTATAATGACCTATTTTCTTGTTTTCATTTGTTCAACTTCTGAAATGATTACAATGTACCTGTTTTGGCCCCAGCCCCTCTTTGGACAAAGTTCACCTTAACTCAGGCAAATTACCTAAGTTGAAGGTGGTTATTATAGGGGTGTGTAGTTCAATTGGATATGAAGAAGGGTGTATGATGTAAAAGAAGATGAGATTAAGGTTAGGTATGGTAGAAAATACAGGAAAAAATGAAAAAAAAATTGGAAAAAAATAAATAAAATGCAAAAAGAAAACCACACCTAATTCAAAAAAATCAATAAAAGAAGAAAGGGAGAAATAAAAGACGAATGGTTGAGCATGGGAGCATAAATTATATGTGTAGTGTCAAGAAGGGTTAGTAACTATATCCCAAATATACCATACATGCCTCCAAGCCTACATTACAATCTGAACAAAGTCCAAGAATAATTCTACACCAACTGTTTGAAAAACTAAAGTAGAAAAAATAAGGGCAAGCCTATGGTATTCTATGAAAATTGATTGTAACTTTTATTGTGAGAGTGACTTTGCTGACATAATCCCTTGCATTGGCATAATATGATACTATGAGAGCTAGGACTTCTTTTTATGAGTGTACATGGATTGTGTTGTTAACTGCATATTTATTCTGGTAGTATAAATTTCATATACACTTGGTTATTTGTTGATAATGTAATGACATTGTTTGATCTCTTTGTGTCATACTATTATGCTACATATATCCATACATCGGTTTTGAAAAGTTAGAAATAGGAGGGGATAAGAGTTTTTGAGCTAAAATTGAGTTGACTACCATAAATGCCTTAGGTTTCTCTTAGTAAGTATCGTGTGTTTTATGTTATGGGCTAGTTGTCTGAGGACATGCAAATATTCTAAGTTGAGGGTGTTGATGTTCCATGGTTTCATGGCACTTTCGATGCTAAAAATAAAAAACTATGCAAGTAATTAGGTTCTTTTTGTTAGATGTGATTTTTTTTTATGTTGGTTTTGCAGGAAAAATAGGATTTGTTATAGAAGTGGAGAAAAAAGTTGATGAATGTTGTAGAAGTCTAATTACTCCCCCGTAAGTGGGGTCGTAACTAGTACTTACTCACATTGTAAGTGGGGTTGTAAGTAACAAAAGAAATTTTTGAAAGTTGATTTTGGTTTTGAGACTTACGAAGGCCTGCTTACAAGGCGTAAGTGGTACCTACGGCCCTGCAAGTGCCCTCTAAAATAGGTGATATGAAGCTTGGAAGTTCCTCTGAGACCTACGAACCCACCTAGGGTCTATAAGTAGTACCTACAACCCATAAATGGGGTCGTAGGTAGGAGCCGACCTAGTTTTTCTATTTTGGTTAGGATTTTTATTCTTTCTAATGTAATAATAAATACTCCATTAATGTTTTTTATTGTGTTATGCACTTTCACATACTTCACATACGTACAACATTATATTGATTCTGAGATATTCTTTGGATCTTGGAATTCTTGTTCTTGAATTTTACTGTTTGAAATAAATTAGAGATTCTAGTTTTCAGTCTTAATTTATTGTGAGATTATTGATATGCTTTATATTATGAATTCTATGGGTATTCTTGCAAACATGAGTAGCTAAACCTCTTAACTAGGGTAGTGGAAACCCTAATAAAATAACAAAGTAAAGGAAGTGCAAAGTCTTTCTTATTGGTGTTTATGCATGTACTATTGTTTTTTTGTATTAATTGTTTTTTTAGCGTCTGCAGATGCTAAGAACCTGCCTGTATTCGATACTAACTCAAGACAGAGTTTGATATCATGAAAAGAAAATCACAATAGTAATGTAAAGCTACCAACCTTTATCTAATTAACTTAAGACCGAGTAGAGATAGTTATTCTAGGATTCAGGATAAGGGGCTAGTAAAGCGACACTCTAAAACCGAGAGAAGATGAGTGAAATTTGCCAAAGGGTGTCGAGAGATGGTTGGTGATACCTAAGTTTTTAGATTCTACATTCAAAGGACCGAGATAGTTTGATGAGAAATATAAATCTGTGGAGTTAGGAAGTCAGGGGTAACTTGGAGGTCTAATTTGGGCGACATCAAATTTTGGTGCCATTTCCGGGAATTATGGTTACGGATTGATTGATTAAGGTAGTTGGTTTTTTTGATTGTTCTTGGAGCGTACACCCATGTATGACTAGTATTTAGAGTCAAGAAAATCCCTTGATCCTAATTAATATTGAGATGGAGCGGACCTTTTGATAGAATCGTCAAATGGAAGAGCATAAGCATAAGGTTCAAGAAGACCCAAATCTCTTAAATCTGCCAGCTCCACGTGGTGTTCAAGAAACAAACATGAAAACTAATGTGGAGTTATTAGCTAAAGACAATTTGAGGTTGGCAAATTCTCGTCATGCAGCTTAAGAGGAAAGAGCGAGATAGGAAGAAGAGCGTCGAGCAGCACTCGAAAAAAATAGAGCTAGAAGAAATAAAGTATTTTCCATTGTTTGATGATCTGGAGAAAGATTTGGGGTATATTGAGCCTATTAAGATAGGATCTATCATTCCTTTTGATTTTCCCCTAGAGGTAAAGTTTGACATTAAGAGTTTTATGATTCAGTTGCTTAATCTAAAGGGTGCATTTGTTGGATGGTTAATAAATGATGCAAACATGCACATTATGAATTTTGTTGGGATTTACACTTCGTATAGTCTACCTGGGCTGAGTCAAGAAGCTTTGAGACTCAGGTTCTTCCTATTTTCTCTTACAAGTGAGGCAATGCTATGATTAGGGGAACTACCTCGTAGGTCCATTACTTCTTGGAATGAGTTGGTGACACAATTCTTGGATAGATTCTTCTCGCATTCTAAAATGCTGTAGTTGAAGAAAGAGATTTATAATTTTAAGCAATTTCATTCAGAAGCACAGTACAAGACATGGTTGAGGTTCAATAAAAAGTTGATGATTGTGCCTAATCATAAAATTTCAGGGATAATTTTATTTGAGATATTTTATTTAGCATTAAATACGAACACCACAGTTGTTGCTGATACTATTACTAATGGAGATTTCATGATCCTTCATTGGGGGCTACAAATTTCTTAGATAGGGTCTCTAAAATAACTTGAGGGATGCATAAGGGAGGCAGTAAGAGAAGTCGATACTTATGTTATTGGTTCTTCCAGTACGCAGAGAGTCCTAGATAACACAGTGGCTTAAGAAGTAGCACAGCTAAGGATGGAGAATGGGTAACTTATCAAGCAGTTTACAATTATGAATGCTGAAAAGTTAAATAAAGTGGGTGCATGAGTTAAGGTTTTTAGACATGATGAGTCTAACTCTGATGAGGAGGCTAAGTACTTGGAAAAAGATATGGTAGTTTTTTGAGACAAGGGTCGAGGGTCCAATCAGGACATTTTGAACTTGAGAAAAGGGAATCAAGGTCAGAACTATTATGGGAATAGATATAGGGATAGAAGTAGAGAGAGATGGTGGCTGGAGGAGAAATAATAATTATAAGGAGAAGAGTGGTATGTATATTCTTCCAGGGAACCATGGTGCTGATTCAAGGATGGAAACATCACTTGCAAAGATGTTTAAGGCTTTAGAGGACAAAGAGTGTTGCCATAAAGAGATTAAGGCAAATATTTCAGGATAGAGCCAGAAGATAAAATTGCATACTACTGTGATTAAGCAGCTTGAGAAGTATTTTAGTTGGATTTCAGCTACTTTGAATCAACTTCAATTGGGCACTCTTTCGAGTAATATCATTCAAAATTTGAAGAACGATAGTCCCTGTTTAGCCATCACCACTCGGAGTGGTAAAGATACTATTGATCCTTCTATACTGGTAGTTGATAAGGTAAGGAATGATACCATTGATCTTGATGACACACCTAAAGATATAGCTAAGAAGTTGGTGACTAATGGTGAGATGTAGCAGAAATTGATGGGTGTAGAAAATAATCTGAAAATGATAAAAAAAAAGGATAATAATATCAAACCTGTCTTTAAGCCTATTCCACAACCTCCTCCACCTTTTTCTCAAAGGTTAAAACATAAAAAAAGAAAGAAAGGAAGTATAAGAAGTTTATTGCTATGTTGAAGGAGTTGAATGTGAACATCTCTCTTCTTGAAGCTCTTGAGCAGGTTCCTGGCTATGCAAAGTTTATGAAGGATTTGATGTCGAAGAAGAACACTATTGGTCATGAGAATGTAGGTTGCTTACATCATTATAACGCAATTACATCTCGATCTCTTGTGCAAAAGGGAGATGATCTTAGAGCATTCACTATTTCTTGTACTATTAGGACATCTAGGTTTGCCAGGGCTTTGTGTGACTTGGGTTCAAACATTAACTTGTTGCCACTGGTATTTTTCAAATAATTGGGTTTGAGACCCCATTAACCTAAGAATATGTTTTTATTGATGGAACACTATACAGTTAAGAAAAACGTGGGCATATCGTTTGATGTTTGGGTCAAGGTAGACAACTTCATCTTTTTGGCCAATTTTATTGTCTTAGATATTGAGGTTAATTTGAGATACTTGTAATTTTAGGAAAACCATTTTTATACTTGGGAAAAATAGTGGTGGATATGGAAAGAGGTGAGCTTAAGTTCAGGTTGAATAATGAGGAAGTCACATTCAATGTCTGTAGAGCTATGATGCAACCATCTAACATAAGGGTAGTTTCATTAATAATCAGTGTTGATGAACCTGGAGGCCAACCCTATGGCTACATTGATGAATTCTGAGTAATCAAGGTCCCCACATCATGCCGTGACATTAAATCAGAAGCCTCTTTGGAGGCAACCCAAGGTGTTTTGTTATTTCTATGTTTGTGATAATTCATGTATTTTTATTAGCATTAGATTTATGCACCTATGGTGCGATAGGTATGTTCCTAACTCTCTTGCATTACGGTGACTTAAATGCATTGGGGACAATACATGCTTATTTGATGGGGGTAAGGCTACTTGTGGGTCAAGATGTCCTTTAGGGGTTTTTGTTGTCGTGTCTCTTTTCCCTAGAGTTTATTCATAATAAAGTTGGCATGATTAGGTTATGTTTGTGTTGTTATATGTGTTATCTTTTTTTGTGTTTAATTAGGAGAAAAATAAGGAATCTAAGGGTAGTTGACATATTTTGTTTGTTCTTAAATGTTTTGGGAAAGAAAATGGTACCCCTCTTTTGTGAACTATGTTATGTAAATATCCGTATATCCATTGTGTGTATCTAGTCATAGAATTTGAATTAGGGACAAAATAATCATAGCTTAGTATTGCATGTACTAGGTATATAGCAGTTGGTGATATAACTCTGTCCCATATGTCTGTCAGGTACTTACCCAATTTTCTTGGTGCATTTAATTCAGAACTTGCTCGGTTAGTATCGCCTAGGTTGTAGGATATTTGGTTAGGACATGATCATAGGTTTTTTTTTTTACTTAGTTCACTCTTATCATAAATAACCATTTGAAAATGAATAAGTATCACTTAATCCCTGATTTGAGCCTAGATTGACCTATTTTCTTGTTTTCATCTATTCACCTTACCAATTGATTACAATGAATCTATTTTGACCCTAGTCCTTCCTTGGACACTATGTACCTTAACTCAGGCAAATCGCAAAGTAGAGGGTGGCTATCATAGAGATGTGTAATTAAAATTGGGTATGCAGAATGGTGTGTAATGTAAACGAAAAAGAGAGTAAGGTTGGGTGTGATAGAAAAAAATAAAAAATGAAAAAACTTGAAAATAAAAGAGAAGAAATTAAAAAAAAACCACACCCAATCCAAAAATAAATAAATAAAATAGAAAAATGAGAAATAAAAGAAGAATGGTTGAGAAGTAGAGCCTAAAATGTATGTGTAATATCAAGGAGGGTGAGTCACTATATTTCAAATATACCATATTTATCCACAAGCCTAAATTACAAGACAAGCAAAGTCCTATATTGATCCCAATCTAACTGTTCTAAAACCTAAGGTATAGAAAATAAGGGCAGGCCTATGCTATTGTATACGCATTCGTTGGAACTTCTTTTGTGTGCATGAGTTTCTTTACATAGTCCCTTGCATTGGCATGACATGATATTGCAAGAGTTGAGACTTCTTTTCTGTGAGGGTACATGAATTATGATGGTAACTTCTTACTGTGAGAGTTGAGACTTCTTTTTTGTGAGGGTACATGGATTGTGTTGTTAACTACTTATCTGTTTGGGTAGTGTAAATTCTGAATACACTTGATTGTTTGTTGATAATGTAATGACATTTCTTGATTCCTTTATGTCATACTATTGTGCTACATATATCCACATAGTGGTTCTTAAAAGTTGGAAATAAGAGGGGATAAGAGTTTTTGAGCTGAAATTGAGTTGATTGTCATAGATACCTTACGTTTCTCTTAGTAAGAATTATGTGTTCTTTGTTATATGTTAGTTTCCTAAGGACATGCAAAAGTTCTAAGTTTAGGGCGTTGATGTGTCATAGTTTCATGGCACTTTTGATGCTTAAAATCGGAAATTATGCAAGTACATAGACCCTTTTTTTTAGATGTGATGTGTTTTTTATGTTGGTTTTGCAAGAAAATAGGGTTTGGAGTAGATGGGGAGAAAAATATGCTGAAATATTTCCAAAGGTTATTCACGCCACCCGTAAGTGGGGTCGTAAGTAGTACTTACTCCCATTGTAATTGGGGTCGTAAGTGACAGAAGAAATTTTTGAAAATTGATTTTGGTTTTGAGACTTATGAAGGCCTACTTATAGGGTTTAAGTTGTACCTAGGGCCCCCGTAAGTACCCTCATAAGTAGGTGATTTGAATCTTGGAAGTTCATTCGAGACATATGAACCAACCTAATGTCCGCAGGTAGTACCTATGACCCGTAAAAGGAGTTGTAGGTAGGTACCGATTTAGTTTTTCTATTTTGTTTTGGTTAGCATTTTTAGGGTTTCTGATGTTACTTTAAACATCATATTGATGTTTTATTATTGTGTTACACACTTTACATACTTACAACATAGTATTAATTCTGAGATACGCTTTTCATCTTGGAATTCTTGTTCGTGACTTTTACGATTTGAGATTAATTTTAGATTCTATTTTTCATTCTTAATTTATTGTGAGATTATTCATATTCTTTCTATTATGAAGTCTATAGGTATTCTTGCAGATATGAGCGGCTAAACATCTTAACTAGGGTTATGAGAACCCTGATAGAATAATGAAGTAGAGGAAGTGCAAAGTCTTTTTTTATCTGTGTTTATGCATGTATTGTGGTTTTCTTCGTATTGATTGCTTTTTTAGTGACATTAGACACTAAGAACCCTCCTGTACTCGATACTAACTTCAGAGAGAGGTTGATATTAGGAAAATAAGATCTCTACAGTAATTTGAAGCTACTAACCTTTATCTAATTAACTTGAGATCGAGAGAAGATAGATAATCTGAGATCCAGGTAAAGGATTAGTAATGCGATAGTCTGAGACCTAAAGGAGATAATTAAAATTCGTCAAAGCATGTCGAGAGACGGTTGGTGATACCTAACTTGTTAAATTCTGCATGCAATGCACCGAGATAGGTTTATGAACACGATAAATCTGTGGAGTTAGGGCGTGAGGTGGAACAAAGTCCTAGTGTTCGTCTCATATTGATTTCAACATAAAGTGTTCAAGATTTGTTATTGTTACTATTGTTATTACAAAATATCCCCATTTACTTTCTGGAATTTCCAACTACATTAGAAATTTCTTGGCAGAAATTTATCCTTTTCCTGTGGATTCATCCCTAACCTTTGTAGGGTTCTTTATTTAACAGCGACTGCATTATACTTTCTTGGAGGTGTAATTTGGGAAACATTAGGTACCTAAAAATTTTTAAGAAGGTGATTTTATTTGATTTCACCATGATCGTTGAAGATCATTGTATCTATATGAAGAAGACTAATAGAACATTTGTAGTTCTTTCTCTTTACATAAATGATATTTTATTAGATAAAAATAATTTAAAGCATGTAAAAGTTATCAAACCATTGTTTTTTAAGTAATTTGACATGAAAGTTATTCGTGAAATAGACTATATATTGGGTGTTAAGATCCAAAGAGTTCGTTCTAAGAATTTTTTAGTCCATCTTAAGAAACATAAATAAAAAAATTTTGAAACACTTTTAAATAAATAGTTGGAAATTCATGGATAATCCTTTAGAAAGTGGTGAATCTTTACTCCTTTAAAAGCGTCCAAATATGGAAGAAGAAATGAAAGACATGTCTCAAGTTTCATATTCTAGTGTTGTCGGTAGCTTGATGTACGCTATAATATATACTCACCCCAAGCAATTATTATGTCATAGGTCTATGATAACGCTCAAGATATACCCCATGATGTATGTAGTAACTAGTAATATAACATTTTTATCCAACTTGGAGTCGGGATCGATTCTGAAGGTAATGAAGGGAATAGGTTCACCTTCGAGTGTCACAAGTGGCTAACTGTTTGCACGTAATGCTAAAAATATTGTGATAAAATAAATAAAAAATTAATTCAAAATGACTTCGTGTTCATATTATCAATTTCGACTTTGAATTGTCAATGTGAATCCTAGAGAATGTAATTGATAGGTAAAATCACTTGGGATTGCGCCCTTTTTAGGGTGACTATATGCACGGTAAGTGAAAATGTGCCTAGATTCGATTGATAGTTATGAATAAGCTTGGTCTTAGGTATTGGAGGTAATCTTTTAATCTACCACCAAATTTCATATGAATTTCTTTCAAACACCCATACATATACAAAACCAATCAACCAATGACCTCAAATTAATTTTCCTATCTCTAGAACTACCTATAAATGAGAAATACTCAAGTCTATATTAACTTAATCTTTCCATCCTTGTCTTCTCTTTCTAGCAGGACAAGAGATTTAAGCATGAATAGAGTTTGCAACCTCAATTCTTAAATTGAAACATAGATATTTAGCTAAAATCCTAACATTCAATCAAATAAAATAATAAAAAATCACTGACCATACAATAACCATCACTTAATAATGCATAATCCAAGCTTGGAAAATACACTACTCAAAACAAGAGAAAAAGAAGATATATTCTCATTCAAATTTGTCATAGAATACAAATATTTCCAAAGAAATTTCAAATTCGAAGCATGAAATAAGCAACATGTAACTAAGATTCCAGTTACAAGCTTTAGATTCAAAATATGACAAAAGATGGGCATTCAAGCTGCCAAAAGGGCTTTTATGGCTTCAACAAAAATGGGTTAATATTTTATAGAAATTTCACCGCTTCCAATTCAACAGATGACCACACCATCACCAAACTACTTAGTTATGCACCGAATTATCCTTTAATTACTGAATCGACATTAACATTAAGCTCTACAGGTTGCAGCTATAACTTTTAGTGATGGAGAGCTACAACCCTAATCTATTCGACAATGCACCGAATTGCTATTCTTCATTGCCTAACTTCTTCAATTAAAACTTGGTTGAACTGTAACCTTAAGAGATGGGAACATTGTTTTGGCGATATGCCAAGCATTATGGTGATGCCCCAATTTTCTTTGGCGATGCTCCTTGTACTTTTGAGTTCCAATTTTCTATCTTCTTGATCCTTCTCGCTCTTCCAATCACTTTTTGACTTTTACCTTGAAAATCAATTAAAACAACATTAAAACTAACTCAAATGGCCATTGAGGACTTGAATCTTTAACCATTTATAGGCCAAATGAGTTGCAATTTCTTTATTGATGAGTGTGGTTAGCATGTATCAATCCAATCTTAGAAGAGATCTTTGGAAAAAGAGAAGAGATTTTTTGGATACCTAAAGGGAATGGAAATTATTCACTATGTTATAGTGGATTTGATTTATTCATGATAGGTTATGTAGATGTTGATTGGGTTGATGCTGGTATGATAGAAAATCAAACTCTGTCTAGGCTTTCTTACTTAATGGTTGTTTTATTTAGTTTAAAAATAAGAAATAAACCAGTGCATTCCTTTAAAAAAGAAATAAACTAGTGCATTCCTTTCTAGCATGAAATTTGAATTTGTGGTTTGTTCATCTGTAGTATAAGTTATTTAGTTAGAGAGATATTTTGAGAATTTGATTATTGCAAAGAATTCTTTGGATCCCAGGACTTTATAATGTGACAATCAAGCAACTATTTCATACATTAAGGATTTCAAGTATCACAGCAAGATCAAACACATTGACATTAAGTATAAATTTGTGATAGGCTTAGTAGAGGTGGAAAAATAAATTTACAGTATATTCCTTCACAAGAAATGATAACTGATCTCTTCACAAAGGTAATATCTACAGACTTGTTAGAAAAAACATGTTCTTCCTCCAGATTTACATAGGATATGATAGTATATTTGGATTGTAAAATGACTTGATTTCAAATATTTTCATCAATATATGAATCTTTAATTCATGTTCATACCTCATACGCATGTGATAACGTGCTTTATTGATTAAATATGTTGAATAAGTCGCAAGATTGGCTCTCTCACATGGATAATCAAAGACAATCGCTTCTTACATTGAGAAATGTGAAGAGATGATTTCTACCACCGTGTTATGACTTATTTTGTAAAGATAGATGTGAATTTCTCTTAGACGATGAGTTTGAGGATCATTGAAGAGAGAAATTCAGGTTACATATCTAGAAGTGTCTAGATCAAGATCTTTGCAGTGTTGGATAATTTAAAAATTGAGGCACACCAACCAATATAAAGTAAGAATATCATAGCACGTGTTTCATACCGCGTGTGCTTAGCGACCAATGGGTTTATTGAAGAATGATTTCTTTGTTCTTCATTGTGTGAGATCCTGAAAAGTAACATTAGTTTTTTATTGGAATATCCTTTATACTTTGGTGGTTTCTTGAAGTATCTCAATGTTGTTATTATAGCAGGCCACTAATAGCTATAAGTGATTCAAAAATGCGGTGCATGTTGTCTAGGAAAAGCAGTCTGAAACAGATAGATTCGAGTAGAAAGGGTAGACAGTAAAATTAATAATTTAACTTGTATGTACAGGTAGACCATTACACTTACCACATAAGGTCAAGTGCAATTGTATATATAAAGTTAAATATGAACTCGAGTTCACCACTTTAGAGGATGACAGATAGGATTAAAGCTACTGAAGTAGTGAATTATGTCTAGGGTATTGCAAGTAATAAGATACCGATGTTAGTTGTTTTGATCGGATAGAAATAAGCAATACCAAAAGCAAAAGAAAAACAAGATGAACACACAGATTCAAGTGAAAATTCTTGCGGGAAAAACCATGAGCAGAGGCAGAGGAATTTCACTATAATGGAGAGGAGTACAATAAAGATAATGACGTATTTTCTGAACATCCAAAAATGACCCATAATTGCACTTATATAATACATGCGTACAAATAAATCCTAGGCCCAAAAACTTACAGGTCCATACCCTACGCTACCACCACAGACCCAATGAAAAATCACAAACATGGGTCGCACCACAAACTTTTCAGGATTGGATCAACAGAATTTGGATCACAAACTCTAACATTAATAATAAATCTTTCTACATGTTTTTGAATTCCGACGTAGAGCTCTAGTAAAAACATTAGTGAGTATAACTTCTAATGCTCGCAGGTCACACAAATTATTTGACTAATCAATTATATGTATTACTTTCATGGTGCTAGCTTAGGTCTAGCCCATCATGAGTGAAGTGGGAGATGTTAGATATTTGACCTGAGTCATTGGTCGCTACATGTGGCTAACCCGACCCAATTAGAAAGAGATAAAATAAGATTTAAAGTAACCTGTTAAGAGAAGTTACTACACGGTTTTTTAAGAAATCATTTTCCTTCCAATATAGTCCCACTATGTGGGAATACACTGGGTATGTTGTTGTAGTTTCCTTCCAATAACTAGTTTTTAGTTTCTCTAATATACTAGAAATTCAACGGTATCTGCCAGATGAAAGTACCTAACAAAAAGAAGAACTTGCTTGTTCTCTTGTTCTTCCTCGTATCTATCACACACAAATTAAAAGAAAAGCATTAATATCGAATTAATTTCATAGAGAATCAAAGTTCGTCCTGAAGCAATTATTTTGGTGGTGAGATCAACAAACTCCAATGTGCAGCAAAGGTACACAATACGTTGTTCTTATTCCATGATTGTTCTAACAATGGCCCTTTTATATTTCTATTCCTTGTAATTGTTCCTCGCTTTGGTGGTTTTGCCGAAAGGAAATGAGCTTGATCGATTTTGATTCATTTGCATTCAACTCCTTTTACAAATTTTATGTTTAACCAAAATGACCATCTTCCGGTAAACACAAATCATAGTCCATAAGCTTTACCACTCACTCGCACTCGATATATAGTTAATTAATACGAGTACAAAATTTTACTTTTGTTTATGATTTAGTCAGGACAAATAAATTTTATTTGGTGTACACACGTGCAAAAAAAAATTGTTTCGTCCATAAGTGATATGGAAAAAGAGGAGCTACAACTACGGAGGATTTCATCTCTGCTTACTAGAAAGAGGGCAGAATCATCCTCTTGTGAATAACACCAAAAAAAAATTTAAAAAAAAAAAATGGTAGTGCTACATCACAAAAGCAATTGCATTTCTTATTCAGTCTTGCTAAGATTTCAATACTTTCCCCTCTTACAGAAACTTCAGCAGATAAATTTTTTCCAACCATGACAAAAACAGAAATCGTTATCTAGCCATGGCAAAAATCAAGTGAATATGCACTTCTTATGAAAAAGCAACAGCAGCAGCAGATGGAAGTTTGTTCCTTTCAACTCTTCCAAAAAAAAAGAAAAATTTGAGAAGAATCTGAATTTTGCATATCCAAATGAAGTACAAATAATTCTGCAAAACCAAAAAAAAGCGTGAGACACGTGAGGATATATATTGACTGATCTAATCTCGAGTTTTTCAAGGTTGGTCATACCTCATCTTTCATGAACTGGCTAAGAGGCCAATCATATCTCTAGTACAATGACTGCAGCAAAAGAATGAACGCATTTAACATATAAAAAGATTTTGGCTACAGAAAACAAAATGTTTTCACGAATGCGTTAAATAAAAAATTTACTCTTCTAACAACTTAACTTTTTTGATGAAATGATTATGGTGAGTTCCTAAGCTTAATGAGTACATGTTACATGTATATTAGCACAGTGTAGATTCACCACGAAGTGGTTGAGAAACTTACAATCAGAATTTGACTTGTCCCATTTGCTCCCATCCTTCACAATACTCTCAAATGCTTCATCTTCAATATCACTCTCAATCACACATCGATTGTCCAAGTATCTCTTTCTAGTGGTAGTACCCCTTGGACTGGTTGCTTGTGGATATATCTTTTTGTGTAGTATGGCCCTAAGAATCTGAAATTTTGTTCAAGGATTACTTCACCAAGTTGAGGACAAATATAAACATCAATAGATGCATATAAGCATTCACATCTAATGCACGTTGGAGATCAATAGACACATTAAAAGATTTATTGTTTGATATGAAAATGCATGAGTAAGAGTGCAAACCTTTTCCATCCTTGATTTCTCAAATTTGGCCTGTGGAAGTGCCGGATCTCTCAACGGGTGTGGAGGAGGGGCTGCAAATCCAGCGCTGCAGAACAATGTCTTCTTTAAGAGATAAGACAAGGATTTTTTGCTAATGACACTGTGTGTGTTCTCCAATTGAGCAGATTCTTGGCCTTTGCCACGAACGAAACTATTACATCTCTTGAAAGTGCTCTCTTTATTTTCAAGAACTCTGTGATCATCATCTACCACGTTTTGGAGACAGTCAAAGAATTTCTCAAGATCCTTTTCTGATCCCAGCTTTGCTGAAAGTGGAGTACTTTCTTCAGGAAATAGATGTTTCAGTTCTTTGTGAAGCTGCCCAACTTCTTCAGCTGTAAGGCTTTGATCAGGATGACAAGTTGACTGATTCAAATTCCTGCCATCTTTCAGACTTCCAAATGTCCCAATAGCAAGCAGTTCATTAGGCCAGTCACTGAATTCTTCTTTGCATGATTGATGCAACATATGATCTATTAATTTGGAGGAGAAAACATATCAGTAACACAGAGATATATGTATCCCCTGCACAAACCAAGTAGATGAAATACAATCAAGAAAACTTACTAGTGACTGCCACTGGATTTGACTTGTTGGTACTTTGCATTCCATTAATCTTGTTTTGAATCCAATTAAAAATCTGCTATCACCATATAAAATTAAGTTTACCATCTATGCAATATAGTGATCCTTCTTCAACATACACAAAAATAAGAAACCTATCAAACTTACTTTCATCTTGAGGGAGGGATAGACTTGACAGATCTTTAATCTAGCTACAGAGGAAGAGGTGTTTATTAGTATCAGGGTGGCTTGGAGAAATAAAAACAAACCTCTTAAGCCAAAAGAAGCTGAACTTCTTGCCTTCTTAAATAGAGGTGGCGACGGAGAAGAATTTAGAGTTTGCGGGTTATGAATTAATGGTATAATCATATTATATCTACATATTTTTAATAATTCAATTTATAATATATACGTAGTCCGAGCTGAAGGTAGTGAATATAGTTAAACGTGCAGAACAGGCGATAAATCCACCTCCGAGCTGGAGCACTACTTTGGTTCAACTTCCCATGCAGCCGCATATTTTAATGTCCTTTGCATATGTCATTTTCCTTTTCACCATCATCCAATTCGAAAGCTCAGGCCCTATTATTATTGGAGAAAGTACATCTGAAGAATCTAACATGACCAAGTTGGAGGGGTCTTATAAATTATAATTAGTTTTATCTAGTGGCAAGAATATATTTGGAAAGGGATATGTCAATAAAAGGTTCAGTCTCTTATAACTACCACTGCAATTTTAATTTCTGCTCTACTGTTCACATTTAAGCAACTAAACGTTACTTAACTCGTCTCAAAATGGTATGAAATGTCATAATATGGAGTAAATAACACAAATAAATACCATAATGCGGTCTTTTAATGATATGAATCCTATTAATGGAAGCTAAGTTGTGCCTTTCTTCACTTTCAATGCCATACTTGTGTCGGATAAACACTACTTTTCGAGAATTCAACATGCATTCGTTGACATTTTCGAAGAGTCCGAGCAACATATAATGGAAGGACAAGCAGTCCATTAGTAAAAAATTAGTTGAAAAAAATTAAATATAAGAAGTAGCAGGATTAATTAACAAAATTTGGCGGTAGTTGGCATTAGGTTGTGGTATAATGTCCAAGACGAGGGAAAAAATGGATTTAATCTAAACTATGTTCCTTCAAGGTATTACCATTAATAGCTAGGCGGGTGTGTAGTTAGTGTATGACATGATTAATGTGTGTGTCAAATATCAACATTTTTCAGTTTTTCCTTATATGGATAAGCTATAGAATTGATAAAAGGGAAAAGTACCTCATGGGCCAAATTAAAGTGGACATGCCTTTACAGTATTTGGAAACAGAAAACACATAAAAGCAACCTAAACTGGTACGGTACAGGTCAGGATACCGTGGGGTGTCCCTCACTAACCGAACCCCCTGGTTCCTCTCAGAATTCCTTCACCACCTAAACAGTTTGACTTGACATGAAGACACGATAGGGATGCAACATACTATAGTGTCATCAATAGTACCCCAAAATCATTTTCTAGGTTAATAAGGGCGGTCTGATGTATTAAAGCTCATGTTGTTCACTGGTTCTGAAAAGAATCGAACCACAAAGGTCTATTGTATACGAGATTACTTGCATTTCTCCTAGAGGGAGTTTCCATGGCTTGAATCCATGCATGTCCTCCGAGTCAGATGACAATTACTTTATCAGTTACTTTCAATATTATTATTTTCCATATTGACTGTCATTGATATCCAAAATAATGAGTGATGCTACTGGTGCACTTGGGCCTAGTGTTAAGGTAATCGATAGGATTAAGTCATCGACAGACCCTCAAGCTTGTTTCGAAAATTTACTAAGACCCCTCAAATAAGGTCTGTACCTATCAGACCCCTAACCTAGACGAATTTTGATCCAATTGGGCCTTTTTTGTCCAATCAGCTAAAAGCTCAAGTGTGTGTAATACACACGTGATGATGTGGCAAAAAGAGCTAATTGGAAGCTGACATGTGGCACTATGGGTCAAATAATTATTAAAAACTAATTATAAGTTTTTTGAAAAAATAAAAATAAAATGGGGTCCCCTTCAACATCCCGCACCCCCACCCACTCTTTCTTTTCTCCATTTTCTTGTCCATTGTCAACTTCTTTTCAATCTTTTTTTTTTAATATTTGAATCGAGAATCAATAATCAAAAGAAAAAGAAACAAACGTTTTCCACTACCTTCCTCTCCCCCACACACGCGACCCCCGCCCCCTCTTATCATCTTCTTCTCCATTTCTGTAAAAAAAAAAAAATCAACATTTTTTTACAAATATTATTTCTTTATTAATCTAATTCATATTTATTGTTATTTTTATTATTCTTGTGTTGTGGGTTCATTAGAATTTAAATTCTTTAATAATATCAAGTTAACTGGAAAAATGAAAAAAATGGAGTTTCGCCGAAATCAAATTTACTCCGCAAAAATAACAGAAATGTATTAATATGTTAAAGTTCATGGCTTCCACCGTTTTTCTTTTCTTTTTTTAATTAAAAAATTATTAATTGTATTAACAAGATTGTTAAGAATTTAAAAAGAAAAAAAATAGAGATAGAAGAGATGGCTGGTGCTGGTAGTATGGGGGGAGGAAGGAGGGCTGTTTTTTTTTTCTTAATTAAAATTTTTTATTGTATTAAATAAATTGAAATGTGACTTTTTTTTTAAAACACCATTTAAGACACTATTCACGCGCTCAAGGAAAGTGTGAGTGTAACACACTCTCCTTGCCAAATCAGCATTTTGTGCCTCATAGGTACTAATTTTAACACTTGAGGGGCTGATAGGTACATGTCTTAGTTAAGGGGTCTACGTGAATTTTCAGGACAAGTTTGAGGGCCCCGCGATGACTTAAGCCTAATCTATATATCAATTGCTCAACTATTGAATGGTAAGTGATGAAAGAGTTCATGTATTAGGACCTTCATATGTTTTTATCAGAGGCGAATCAAGAATTTATGATATATAGATTCAATTTTAAAATTATTAGCATCAAATCCATTATATTTTTAAAGTTATGAGTTCATATCTACTAATATACGACTTTGATAAATTTTTACGCATAAATATGTATATTTTTATGCCATAAATCAGGGATTCAATCTAACCTCTATTTATTATGCTAGATATTCTATTTTGAGTTCATTTTTCATTTGTTGTGTGGATTTTATCTCATTCTTGGTACCTAGTTTCTCGGGCAAATTAATTAAGGGCAACAAAAAAGCTTCAAAGCTAAAAAAGAGTGACATAAGTCTTAAATATTGAGTAGAGGTGACAATTTTAAGATTAGTGTTAATGACACTAATTTTAAAACCCTCAAATTTTATTATTTACACAAAGATCCCTACACCACCACCACCACTCCTCCTATCCTCTGTCTTTTTGTCCCTGCCGTCGCCGCCACCACCTCCTCTTCCTCCACTATCACCATCACTACTATTGCTACCTCTTTCAGATCCATCATCATTTTCTCCCTCTATACAACTATTACCTATTTTTCTTCTTTCTCCTCCACCGCCATCAAAATCGACACCACAACAAATGTCATCTTCTTCTTCGGCGTCACCACCATCACCACCTCCCCTATTATCATAAATATCACTTTTTTGTGATTTCTCCTCCAACCATATATTTTCAGAAATTAAGTAAATATTGAAGTTGTATGCAACAACAGTCGAAGTTGTTGTGTAGCAACTTCGATAGTTGCTACAACAACTTCGACAATTGTGGCAGTAAGTTCGATAATTGCTACAACAACTACAATAATTATTGTAACACAAAAAATAATAGTAGTTGTTGCAACAATTTTCGGAGTTGTTGCACAAATTAATAGTAGTTGTTGCAGCAATTGCCGTAATTGTTGTAGCAACTATGGTAATTGCTGAAGCAATTCTCGTAGTTGCTGAATTTTTTGCATTATTTCTTCATTCATTTTTTAAAGAAATCAAAAATTTTCTTTTCAAAGTTTTCAATTTTTTTAAAAATAATCCATGAAGATTAAAAAAAAGAAGAGAAAATGGAGGAAGAAAAAAATCTAGAGAGAGAAATAATAAAATCTTAAGAAGAAGATGGAAAAAAAGAAATTTGGAGAGAGAAATAAAAAAATTGAAAAAAGATTGAAACTATAAAAAAAGGAGGAGAATTCTAAAATTTAAAATTTAGAGTTGAAAGACTCCTTGAAAAATTAAAAAGTTTAAAAAAATTACATTTTACACGCCAATTAACTTAATCAAAATTTAAGTAAAGCTTTGACCTCAGCTGGTCAAAGCTGTCACCACTTTTAATTTAAAGATTTTTTTGTCACCTTCCACTTAATTTTCTCTAGTCTCTCCTCTAGTTGAAGGATTGGTCCCCTTTTTGTTGCATGGATTAACATCTGCGAAATACTCTATGGGGCTGGGATGGAGAGATTTCTTTTGTAGGCTCTCCCGATCTTCACTTTTTCACCACACCAATTGCCTTTTTGATTTACCAAGATGCTGTGATTTATCAAATCTATTAGAGATATGGTTAATATTTATTATATATCACTCCAATTTTCTTTTTGATTGGCCAAGATGCTTTGATTTATCGAACCTATTGCAGATGTGGTTAATCTTCACGTTTTACCACACCAATCACCCTTTTGATTGGACAAGATGTCTTAATTTATCGAATCTATCACAAAAATAGTCCATTATGCGCTGGATGATACGATACTCTCCTTTGAATATTGAAATTGTCTTGCGGTCATATTACTACTATTGGATAAAGGAATGACTAGTATAGGCACGTAACTAACATTTGAGACTTGGTTTTATCCAAAATGCCAAGAAACGTATAGATGATATTTGAGTTATTCAGAAATTAGCCTACTAATTAAAAAAAATGTTGGGCTAAAGTCGTGCAACGATCAAGCTAATGTTTGTTAGAGGTAGTTAGTATGCACATTAAGAGAGTGAGAAGGGTATTTAGTTAGAGTGTCAGTTGTCAATAGGAGTTAATGTATCTATAATTATCAACGTATAGTAGCTGTCAGTTATTAAAATTTCTCTTTCTTCTAGATTCTTCTTCTTCTCTATTTCTTCCTGGTTCACCTAGCTAGTTTAGAAGTTTAACATGGTATCAAAGATAACAATGACTGATTGAAGACTACAATTGATGCTCGAGATCGGTGATTTTGCACAATCAATGAGAGTAAAGTAATTAATTCATCAATACAAGCATGAGAGCTCTGTCAATGGAGAATACTAAAAATTCCTTTACAGAAGTTGCACAGACAACAACAACACCTACAAATGTAACTGCACATTATGGTATAATTGAAATTGATTATACCCATCCTCTCTATTTGTATCCGAATGATACTCTAGGTAGCTCTCTTATCTCGATTCAGCTCATTAGTTCAGAAAATTATGCATTATAGAGTAGATCCATGGCTCTTAGTCTTTTAGGAAAGAATAAAGTAGACTTTGTTGATGGTCGCTATACTAAAAATCATTTTGATGAGTATTTGCATGACCAATGCAAAAAAGTCAATGTTATAGTTATATTGTGGATAATGAATTTAGTGAGAAAAGATCCGTTGAGTAGTATAATTTATGTTTCCAATACTGATAGTGTTTGGATAGATTTGAAGGAAAGGTTTGATAAAGTGAATGGGTCTAGAGTGTTTTTTGTACATAGAGAAATGTAAATCTTACTCAAGGTACTTTGACTATTTCTAATTATTTCTCTTAGATGAGAACTCTCTGGGATGAATTTGATGCCCTCTCCAAGATGCAACTATTATGAATCTAGAAGCTATGTTCAACATTTTGACTATCAGAGGATATTATAGTTACTTATGCGCCTTAATAAGACATATGCTCAGTGTCGAAGTCATTGTTAATTATAACTATTTTATCCCTTAAAAAGGTGTATTCCATGATTATAGACTATGAAAGTTAAAGGTCCATAGCAAGTCGCTCTTCCACCAGCCAAGTAACTGACACTTTAGAAGAAACGACTTTTTTAAATGATAAACTATAAAACAAGGGTAAGGGAGTGTATTTGGGACCTGGTTTCTCGAGTGGCAGTCATTTAGAAAATAATATAAACACTATAGGAGGTTTTGTGGGAAGATCATTTGCATCTAATTAAAGAGTTGCACCACAGAAACAAAACTAACAGTGTGTGAATTCTGTGGTTATAATGGTCAAACAAAGGAGCTTTGTTTTAACCTAATTGGTTATCCCTCAAATTGGCCTAAATCTAAGAAGAAAAGAGTAGGTCACTATGCACACCAGGTAGAGAATATTACTCCTTTTGCCAGTCATAATTCTGACTACTCTGTGGACTCAAAGTCCACCAGTCACAAGCTTTCTCAATCTAGCATATCATAACATATATAACCATATGTTCCATATTTTACACTAAAAATTATCAGATTGTGATGATGATTAACAAAGAACAAGAATAGAAGGATTCTATTCAGCCTACAACAAATGCAGGTATCATGAAAGCTCTAACTACTGTTGTAAGTAATAGTTGGATTATTAATACCGGTGCTACTACTCATATGGTCTATAATGATGATTTGTTGTATAGTTATCATGAAATGTCTCAATTTACATAAAATAAGGTATATCTTCCAACAGGTAGTGAGGTTTCAATGTCTCATAAAGGAAACTCAATTGTGTTAACCAATTCTTCTATTTCATATGTTCTATATCTGCCTTATTTTAAGTACAATATTTTGTCTATTTCAAAGATGAAAACGGAATTGCAGTGGTCAGTGGGATTCTTTTTTAACTTTTGTCTATTGTAGAATTTTTATACTGGCATGGTGCTGGGGATTGATAGGAGGATCAGGGATTGTACATTCTCAAAAGGAACTCTTCTCAACAAAATTATATAAATAGGTTTGCTAATAATATGCAGTTGTTAGCTGATTCCAGTGTTCTCTAGCATAGAAGAATGGGGCATACTCCAATTAAAGTGCTCAAGAGATATGTTGCATTAAGTCATTTGAAGTATGAAGATCATGTGTGTAATGTTTGTCCTCTTATGAAGCATACAAAGATATGTTTTTATCCTAGCATTTCTATATCCAAAGTTTCTTTTGATTTATTACATTATTATATATGGGGACCTTATAGAGTACCTACCTATAATAAAAAGTGTTTTTTTGTTACTATAGTGGATGATTACATTAGATTTACTTTGTTGTTTCTTATTCAGTTTAAATCTAAAGTGATAGTAGTACTAAGAGATTTCCTGACTAGAATGCAAAATTTGTTCTCCACATTTGTAGAAGTACTTTAACAATTGATAATGGATGAATTCATGAATTAAATTCTCTTATGTCTGATCTTATCATATTATATGATACTTCATATTTTTATACTGCTCAACAGAATAGAGTACTAGAGGGAAAGCATAGAACTATTTTAGGCATTGCTAGATCCTTTAGGTTCCAAGTAGGTATACCTCTTAAATTTTAGAGTGAATGTGTAGACATTGTGTATTTCCTAATAGAATGCCTTCCAAAATTCTCCATCACAAATCTCCTTATAAGATGCGATATCGGCATTCTTGTTATTCATCTCATGTAAAGGTGATTGGATGCCTTGGTTATGCCTCTACTACCTATGGTTCTAATAAGTTTATAGCTAGGACCAATCCTAGTGTCTTCATGGGGTATTCTTCCACTCAAAAGGGTTATATACTATATAATCTCCACTCCTAATATTTCTTCACTAATAGAAATGTATCCTTTAAGGAATTTTTCTTTCTTTTCCTTTAGGCTCACTCTACTGGTTCTCCTCTCTTTTCTATGCTTCAACAGTCTCTTGTTGATCATAATTCAACTTTTTTTTCTTTTCACTCTTCCCTTCTTCTAACGTTTCCTTTTCCTAGAGCAGTGGAATGAACCTGCTTCCTTCTCTACCTTGCAAACCCCTGACCACTCTTCATCTCACTTAGATGATACAATTGCACCTAGTCTAAAAAAATATACTAAAACTAGGAATCCTCTTATCTAGATGTGTGATTTTGTTACTTCTAAACCTGCCTCAGCACATCAATTCCTTTATCCCATTTATTCTTATGTTACTTGCTCTAAGTTGTCTCCTCTTCCTCATCAAGATATCTTTGTGTATTCATATATTATTGAACCATCTTCTTTTCTCAGGGATTTTAAAGATCCCCCATGGATTGAAGCTATGAAGTTAGAGATTGCAGCTCTTGAGAGGAATAAAATTTGGTCTATAATAGATCTACCTTCTAGTAAAGTGCCTGTTGGCTGTATATTAGTATACAAAGCAAAGTATAGGTCTTCTGGGGTGGTAGAGAGGTATAAAGCTAGAATAGTGGCCAAGGGTTATAGTCAAAAGATTGGTGTAGATTACTCAGACACTTTTTCACCTGTAGCTAAGATGGTAACTGTCAGATCACTCATTACGCTTGTTGCTTCTAGATAATGGTTGATTTTTCAGAACGATATTCATAATGCTTTCCTTAATGGAGATTCTCTAATCTCTTAAAAGTCAAAGAAAAAAGAGACTATATCTAGAAGTTCTGTAGAAGTAGAGTTTAGTAGTATAACTACATGAAGTGTAAAGGTTACCTGGTTACTTTGTTTGTTTCAAGAATTGGGAGTTCAGATCAAATAACCTATAGACCTAATGTGTGATAACAAGGCAGCAACACAAATTGTAGCCAATCTTATATTTTATGAGAGAGCAAAACATATTGACATAGACTATCACTTTGGAAGGGAAGTGATTAATCAGAATATGATCAAGAATAATTTTATGTCCACAGAAGAGAAACTTGCAGACAGTCTCACAAAAGCCTTGAGAAAAATCAACATGAGTACCTGCTTAATTAATTAGGGATAAAGAATCTCTTCAAGCTATCAGCTTAAGGAGGAGTGTTGAGCTAAAGTAGTGCATTAATCAAGCTGACATTTGTTTAAGGTAGTTATTGTGCAAATTAAAAGAGTGAGGAGGTTAATTACTTAGAGTGACAACTGTCATTATACAACTGCCACAAGGAGTTAATATGTCTATAAATACCAACTCGTAAGAGCTTAATGTAATTGAATAAATCCAGTAAGTGAAATTCTTTTTTCTCCTAGATTCTTCTTTTTCTTTGTTTCTTCCTAGTTCAGCAAACTACTATAGAGTTTAAATGAAATTGGAATCATATTTCCCAAACTCAAACTAGGAAGTGATCTGAAAGTCATAATACCATAAATATAATCACAAAATTGGTCTATAACATAACATCATATAAATAATCAACTAATTAGAAGCCATTCATATGTCAAATGTCTATCTGTATGATCCTTCCTGTGACATTGATAACTCTTCAAATTTTATTATTTCTGTATTTTATTATCTATAGAGGAGGAATCGAAATTTGAAATTGATCAGTTCAGAATTCTAGGTTTTCAAGACACTGAGTTCTAAATTAAAGTAATTTGTACATATTCATTAAACTTTTCTAATGCAATAAGGTTTAAACTAAAGTTATTGGATTCAGTTGATTTTGTCGACTACTTTTTCCCCTGATTTCCACACCTCCCATTAGGTTAAACCAATCGTAAACATTAACTCTAATTAACATGGTTCTAATTAAGAGCGTACATGTTCAGTAAATGAATGTTTGAGATGAAGATGCTTTATATATATGTGAAAATACTGGGAGACATATGATTGAAATGAAGTTATTCGACGCTATGGTGGGAGTGACTTGAACAAAATGAGAGAAGCGCGTAAGACTGAGATGTTTCGGGCATATTAAGAGGAGGTGATTGATTATCCAATAGGGAGATGTGAGTAGTTGTCTATAACGTATGTTAGGACGAGTAGAAGCAGGCTGAAGAAGAATTGAGGGTAGGCAATTAGACAGGATATTAAACAACTTTAACTTACTGAGGACATTATCCTAGATGTATAGGAAGGTAGCTAGAAGTCGAGGATTAAGATTTAGAATAGAAGATTAGTACGTAGTTAGCCAAGTGTTGTCACACTTTTTGGGGAGAACCAAGGTGCTAGCCTTCTCAACACATCTCCTTATTAGTAGCAATATTATTTGGGAATCACATAGTTTCTTTTGTTCTTCCGTGTTTACTATTATTTGTTGTTTTATTTGCTTTATATTCAAGTTTTGCTGTTTTATTTTCTTACAATAGTGTTTCGAGTTCTTCTTTTCTTTTGATTCGAGAGTCTATCAGATAGGATAAGGTCCACATATATTTTACATATTTTCTTCAGACTTCACTTATAAAATTATACTGAATACGTTATTATTTAGGTGATACTGTCTATTTTGACTAAACTTAGTCAATTTCGGCTAAACTTGTTCGTTTGTTTTTTCGAAAGCTCTTAACCGTTGAAAGTTTTTATACGCCTTATTCACAACCTCTTCTTTGTTAAATATTCACATCTGGCCCCTACTTTATCTTCCATTCACGTCCTCACCCTTAAAGAATTCTAGCATACTTTTGTCAAAAATCTCACCTGGATTGCCATTACTTACTTGGGACTCTCCAAGAAAGTCACCCATGCACGTGAAGTTGTCCATACCACATGGGTCATTGCTTGTTTTACATATAGATTAATTAAGGCTTATCCAAGCATACTTGCTTACTTATCGTGCTAGTTGTGATTGGTTTGCTGGACTCAACCCTACGTGTCAAAGAACACTTATCTGATGAAGTTTAATCGTAAATTATCCAGAAAACACGTGTGAACAACAAAGGGGTAAATTTTTAAAGATCCAAGATACTCTCTTTTCTATGCATAGGTTCCATGTCAACAGTACAAATAAAATCATTGCTATTTATATGTACCTTTCATGTGACAACTTGCTACTTTTAATGTTTCTCGCTTTACTAAATCCGTATCCTTACTCCAATAAACAGCTCATTCTATGAGAATTCAGATACCACTTAATTAGCAAAGGGACTTCACGAGCTTAATTAAAGGATTTAAATTATAATGTGTTGGTATTGTTTGGTGCTATTTTATTTTATTGAATAAATCATAATGTGTTGGTATTGTTTGGTGCTATTTTATTTTATTGAATATAACACTTTAAATAAATTATATCATTTTCAATCGTTATATAATATCACATATCAACAATTTGAAAAGTAAACCTACAAATAAAAGTAAGGTAAAACAACTATCAAAAGGTTGGATAAAGGATAAAATAAAATTATTAGATCATAAGCAAACACAAAATGAGAAAAAAATAAAAGAAGGTAATGCTGCGATCACATTAAATCGACTGTTAAATAAAATGAGAATTTTCGCCGTTAAATTAGATGTCTTTAATGACATACAATAAAAATTAAGTAACAACCAAAACAAATATGTATTATTTTAAGCTAACAACACAATACACACGCAATAGGTGCCAACCATCGAAACAAGCCATAAATTAAATCTCACCTAAGACAGAGTACTAATTACGTTGCATAAATATGCTAAAAGCTCCAATCATTCTGCAGCAAATGTTACGTATGGCTTATTGTGTTTGTGGTCCTGTATCGCACTTAACAAGTAAGTATAGGTTTTAGTTTTCTAATTATTCACATAACAGACCATGTATAGTTTGTGGTCCATGAACATTCTCGTGCAATGCTGAAATGAACATATAAATGTAATCCTCAAATGTAGAAAATTAACGTACTTAGAAAGTCAGCTGACAAGCATATTCCAGGATAATCTAACAAGAATCATTTTTCAAGGGCATATTACATAACAAGTACACAGAGTAATTTGTAGTTAGAGGTATTCTGTCCATCCGGGTGTAACCAAGATGTATCATGACCTGACACAACATTATTGGTGGTGTAGGTGAAGAGAGAAATTGTGGGGTTTGTGGCTAAGATTTTAAATTGTCAGCATGTGAAGTATGAGCACTAGAGATCAAATGTTAGGACTCAAAGGATACATATATCGAGTGAAAATTATATTGTATTAATATGGACTTTTTGTTGATTTCCCTCAAAGTTGGGGAAGTTTTGACTCTATTTGAGTGATTGTAGAAATGTTAACCAAATCAACTCATTTTGTACCCAAAAAAGTAACTACAATGCAGAGAGAGAGGTTGACTAAGATCTACATCTGAGAGACAGTTCAGTTGCATGGTTGTCACGACTCGAACTAGGACATGACCGTGACGGATATCTCAAGTCCCATGTGGACCAGAGATCACCCCATCACCTAATCTAGTCAACTTAACAACCTCAAGTGTCGGATGAATTTCAATATATATCAAGATACTATAAACTAAGACTGGTATTTATTCATGAAATGCTTAAACCAAACGCCAGTAATCGGACAACCGTCCGTCACCAAGCTAATCCACCAAAACAACACACTCAAGTCCACATTATCCAACAAAGCCTCTATAAGTCCAAAATATATAAAATATCGGGACATGCCCCCTATAGTAGCAAAAACAAAGTCTAAACCAAGTTTGAGACATAGAATATAAAGACTATGAAATGAAGCCTTCCGAAGTATGGAAGTTCACCACTTCACAGTCAACTCATGAACCACTCAAACACATGATCATTGCACAAGAAAAGTAGAAGAAGTTCTAGTACTTGCATCGCATGGGGATACAGTGTCCGAAGATGGTTAGTGATTGAAATGCTAGCATTTAACTTAGGGATAGAAGAATAAAATAATGTCATTATTCAAAACCTAGTCAAATCATTTTATCCAATCATATACATACACACACACAAATAAATATATATATATATATATCGTGCCGGGATAGGAAACAAGGCTTAGCATGAACTTTGAAAAACTTAACCAGGCTGTGTAGCATAACCTTCGTAAAACAAAGCACCACGGACTATATATGCCTAGCTCTCCCCTAGCTGGAAGGGCCGCAGTGTGTGTAACCGCACGAACCATATAATATACATATTCGTATATGCCTTTATAGGGGACTCAAACCTCTCGACATAATCGAGGTTACTGAAGCACTAATTTATACAATATGAGGGACTCAAACCTCCCATTCATATATTCATTTAGGTGACTCAAACCTCTCGGTCATATAGACACTCGCACCGCCTAGCATAGTTTCCAGTGTTAGTCCTTTGAAATCCACTTTCACGACTCGACTACACATCTTGCTTTAAAGCCCAACTAGAATATTCATTACACATACACACAATCATTAATCCAATTATTTACCAAAGGCATTCCGTGGGTATCGTCGTACAAACCCCACTTGCTAGCGTACAACATGCCATAAACATTAATAATCAACTTTGGGACTCGAACTCATCATCTAAACCAAGACATCAATTCAATTCAACATTTAGGGACTCAAACCCATTTATCCAATTAAACCACCAAGGTTATAATTCAAGTCAATTTATGACGAACGAGACCATCATAAAACCATTTACTAATTTTGAACATTCATAGGCCAATGCCGTAGTTTGAAACATAATTCATATGTGACAAGATTCTTCTCATTGACATTTTAACAAATAGGTTGAGGGCATACCATAATCAAACCATTATTCAAGAAAAAAACTATCAAGTTAGGGTTAACCATGAACCCTTAGTTTAAATCACAATTCCCAAGCTCCCACATGTGCAAAACCATTATCAAAACATGTATAGTCATAATTTAAACCATAAGAAAACAATATTCAACATTATTTATTCAAACCTTCAAAAAAGGTTTTCAAAATCACCACTAATGCTTCATGAACTATGTTTAAAACACATGATTTTTGTGAACTAACAATGAAGGAAAATTCACTTGCCCGAGTCACCAAGATTCACGGAGAGATTTGGATCCTTAAGCCTCTAGATGACCACCTTGAAGAAATATTGTGACTCAGATGCACACACAAGTGCACGTGATCGTACAAGCAATATAGTGATTTAGACAATCAAATATCGTTCCCACGAGGACTAAGCAACTAGAAATTTAACCAACTTTTAGTTTTAGACAATGAGTATTAAGTGTTGTAAAGTGTCAATATGATTTTGAACTTAAGAGTAAAAATATAAATTAATTAATTAGAAATCAAAGTTTATGACTAAAGCAAAGCAAGCAATAGTTGTAATCAATAATAATAAGAATTTCAGGGTTGAGGCTTCTCGAAAAATCATACAAATCTCTATACTTATAGTAGTCTAATTGGTTATCAGGTTGTTGGTTCGCAAGGTTTAGGCAACAATCTTGGTCTCCCGACCTAAAATCTTCCATGTATTGAATATTCCAGCTATAACTCCCGTAGAGATACAATAATTCCTCTAGATTCATAAAGTTATCTTCTTGAAATTAAACCAAACAAGGCTTCTAGTTATATCCCTATCCTAGATGCTAATTCAAACCCCCTATTTTATAAAAGGGTAAGAACCTTGCCCCTTCATTTCCTCGTTCTAATCTACAATTTTCCTCCCCGATTAACATAGAAATATAAATTTATTTTAATGGCGGCCAAGAATTAAAATAGTAAGCTCAAGAAATTAAGAACAACCCAGATGACACGCCATAATTGCGGACCAACACTGTATTTTTCCAAATAGGAATTTTAAATTCTTCGCATCGCGGTATAATCGCGGCATAATCGCGCTCCTCTACTGGAATTAGACTAATGCTATTTTGTTGGTTTGCGCGATGCGGAGTCTCTGCAAATGGGAATTTCTGACTTCCAGCTTGCCTTTTTGAGCTATATTTTATTACCTCCTATTCCTCCAATCATTCCATATCATCACTGTATCCAATTACATTGAATTATTCACGATTTTAGCCTAAAAAAACTAATCATATCCATCAGGCACTAAGCGGAATTAAAGCTGAAATATACTCAAGAATTTATATAAAAGTTCTCAAAATAAGTCCAAATCTGGGTGTATATTGGTACTTTGAATATATAAATATGCCTAAGATCACCCCCCATACTTAAAACCTTGTTCGTCCTCGAATAATTTAATTTAAAAACACAATCACTTCCTCTTTACACCACAATCTTAAAGTTACGTTGCAATGGGAATTTATACTTTGCAATATTGTATGCTCACACAAACATCTCATAACACTTTACATAAGATAAGTTATTTCAAATTTTTCTATTTCACCAATGAATTTCCAATATATCAGCGAACTCAATTTAAGTACTCAACACAAAAACACAACAAGTACCCCAACTTTCATTTGCATGTATCCTCTCTCAAAGAAAAGCTTTTCCATACTTAACTCAAAATAATATCAATACACAAATAACGGGAGTATCAAAATCAGTTCGTTCTCTCTTAAAAAAGAATTCATACATGTTAGTTAATTAACCATAAACTTGCCCTTAGTGTACTACTCCACTAATAGTTGGGTGGTGTGATGAAGGATCAACTAGGTATTTTCTGGTTGTAATGAAGTCTAGGGGATGGGTAGGTTCTATTTGTGAAATAGTGACTATCGTACCTAAGCGCATTAATACAACAACTGTCAAATACCTCACTATTATCTCCCCATTCTTTTATTTTTCACGCCCCTTTTTCATTTAGCTTATTCACTCAAACCATGGTGAGAGTATTAAATTTTTCCTCAGAAATACTTTCCTTTTTTCACACCAATTTTATTCTACGCACCCCTATTATAGCCAACCTTAACTTTAGCAACTTGCCTTCGTTAAAGTGCACATTATCCAAAATGGACCAAGGCTAAAACAATTTCATTGTAACATTTTTAGCTATAGAAACTTTTTTAAAGCATAATTCCTTCTTTACTAACTCCCAATCATACCACAAACTTTCAAAATCAATAACCACTACTTTGGGGCTTTAATTTCACCTTTTCCTTCTTATTTTTCAAACTCCTAACTCCTCTTTATTTTGTACTAAAATGCTTAGGAGCTTATTTGGATCAAATTAAGATTTATCAAAGAACAGATAGGGCTACATATATGCTACCAAATAATAAGGTAAAGGCTCAACGTGGCTAACCAGGACTATGCACAAGGGTAGGTATATTTAGGCTAAAAACATGGCTGTCAAAGAAATGCCTACATCACTTCTTACACCCAACACCTTTTATTTCTCTTTATAAACACATGGGGCATGTTCTAGACATTCCTATACATATAGAATATAAGCAAATGTTCACACTCACAGTGCATGCATGGAATTAATCGAGTCCTTAAAGTTCCCGATCTCGTCCTTCACTGAATTCAAAATTAAGCCAACACATCAGATTTTACCTATTGAGATTAAACCATTTGTACTTAAATCCCTTATTAAAATCAAGACACTTTTATGTTTTCAAATTCAATTTAATTCAAATTACTGCAAAGATGGACCACTTCACGTACTTCTCTTAGATAGTGATTAGGTTCTCGTTTATTCTTTACTTCCTATGACCACTCCCCTTAAGACGGTCGTCATCCATCGATCATATGGGAGGGAAACTAACTATGACTTTTTATTCCTAATTTCCAAAGAGGCGAAAGCAAACACTTGAAACTAAAACTTGCCAATGAGGGAAAAAATGATAATAAAAACATACTTTGAACTAAAAGCAACATGCGATAAATGCCAAAGAGGGCAAATTGCAATCTACAAAGTTACTAACTATTATAGACCAGTGTTCTGAATAGCTAGAACTTGCGAAAATCAACAAAACAAAATATTAAAATTGTTCAGCCAGAATAAAAAGAAAAAAAATGAAGCAGCAAAATATGAACACACCACCCCACACTAAAATAAAGCACTGTCCTAGTGCTTTTAAATAAGCATATGGTCGGGTGGCATCATACTCCCTGATCATTCAAATGGAACTATAGCAGTCATGTCATCGACAGTCCCGTCCACTTTATCACCATCATCATCAGATCCATTATCAGACTGGTCCTCCTTATCCGTCTCCATATCTGAATCCTTGTACCTCCGCTCCTCATCAATAGGAATGTCATTATCAACAGGCTCCATAAAGTCCAAATGAATTCGCAGCAAGGTCTTAGCATGATAGCCAAAGGGGTAATCTAACTCAACAACTCTAAGATCCTCAGATGTGGCAGGTATGCCCCCAATATTCAGCTGCAACATTTGAAGACTATACATTCTAGACGAAATCTTATCATATCGGGTTTGGCACTCAACCATGGTAAAAATCGAGCCACTTACTCGAGATGTACTCCTAGCTGTAGTGATATCCACAGGGCGAGTCAAAACATCTAGCTTATAGTCCAGCTCCTTCTCGTCTACCCTATGCCTTCGCAAAAATCGGGTCACCTATCCTCCAAAATAAAAACTACACCCAGCTTGGGTGCGTGCTTTTTTCATAGTAGGAAAAATTACATGCCCCATATTAACATCAACATTATCACACATTAGTGCATAAATCAAACATACTCGATCCCTAGTGACCTCCGCTATATGCTTTCCCTGAATCAAGCAAGAGTAGATAATGCGACCCCACATCCTGGCCTCCTTGTTCATCTGAGCATAAGGAAAAGAAGAATGTAGTCTAGTGACATGATCCCTAGTACAACCAGATAAAAAATGTACCCCACACAACAGATACCTGATGTGAGCACACGATGTAGTAATATAATTGCCTCAAGAAATTTGGGTTTGCCTCTGGTATACCCAACAACTCATTAATATCAGCAGAACTGAAACGAAATTCCTTCCCGTGAATCTTCAACTCATGATCAGGGTCACTTAGGTCCCAGTTGGCATAAAACTCCTAAACTAAGTGTAAATTGCACCCAGTAGGCTGATGAAAGATAAAATTCATATTTATTGCCTCAATTCTTCATACCATGGATGGGCATTCCCTCAGTAGACTTACACATTGATAAACACCTCAAGAATGTACTTGGAATTAGTATTCTTGGAACACCATTGCTTCTCAGACTTGTTAACAACTTTGAATCCAAATTTGTGGACCCGCCCACACTGAAGTGGTGGAGCCTGAGGTACCCTAGTGAGTTAACTTTCAGATGGCCTCCTCCTTTTCCTTGCCGATATAGAAGTGCCAGCCTTAGCCTTTCTTTTGATTGGTTGGGGCTTCATAATGCCTGTATGAAACCACAGATGCAACACACAATTAAGTAGGGTATATGAGACTAGCAGGGAATACAGGTAAATGACCACCCTATACTTAGTTTTTAGCTAGGGCATATGTATCAAAGTAAAGGCTACTCAGACTTCCCCTTTTTATAACACCATTAGCACATTTTAAGTATAGTGAAAACTACCAAATAATCTAAAGTGAACCAAGATGATTCATATATACTTCACCCCTGCAGTTTCATTTACATGCAGATGCACCTGGTTTAAAGTTGTGGTACCACCTAATCTGAAACCATTTCCCTATAGTCGCTATGGAAATACATCAAAAGTGACCACAATCATGGTCCTCTTACACACCACATATGCCATAGTCCTATATTTGTACCCACTATGGAGTAATCAACTCAGATACAACACAATTATGCAGTCCAGTTATAATTAATTCCACATAAAGATGGAACCTTTACTTTAAGGCAATAATCATTTCCTCACTACACAGTACTTTCACATTTATTCAAATTAAATTACTAAGGAAGAGGCTATAAATATTATTGATTTGAAGAAGCATTTCACATTTGGGGGTATTTGCATAAAATTCAACTAAATCAACTAAAATTCCAGCATTCCCGAAATTTAAGTGCTACAATGCAAGATAAATTAGAAGTAATTTTAAAACACAAGAACCAACCCCTCTTTGTTACACATTGGTATGCATGATGTTATTTCAAATCTGTGAAAAGCCCATAAAAATATAGTGAAATTTACGCCTTGATTAGCAAATCAGATAATATACATCCACACTCAAAACGTTATGTGTAATCAATAGAATTTCATTCTAAAAACCTAAAATTGAGGTACCTCTAATTTCTGACCTTCATTGCTTCAAACATCTAATGACACACACCCTTTCGTCCACATATCTCTCAATAATTACTTGACCTATTCAATAAAAATCTCCCAAATCACACATGGATATACCCGTACTCTACCTATTCCATCATCAACTTACTGATTCATAAAATAAACATGAAATTGTGAAGACTATGATGAAGAAATTCCAACATTTTAAAGAAAATCTGACCATACGGGGCTATAATGTAACATAATAAAATAATAAAATCATATCTTATCCAGGAGCATAAAATTTTTTTAATATAACAAAAGGAAAATGGAAGTCTATAAGCACTTACCACAATAGTTGAGAGAAGGATAAAATCTTGAGTGAATTTTGAGAGATTTAGTTGGTGTAAAGGGGATGGGAGGTGGCACTAAAGATGAGAAGTAAAGGGGTTTAGGGTTTAGGGGGTATATATAGAGAGATGGGTTGGGGTAGGTTAATTTAAAATTTTATGTCCGATTTCTACCCCACCGCAATGCAGTGGTATCATATCGAGCCACTGGAAAGTTCCAATCTCCAATTTAACATCCACCGCGATGCGGTAGTATCGCGACAAGTCACTAGAATTGGATAAGTGTCAATTTTCCAGATGACATGATGCATTAATATCATGACAGACCACTAAAATTTGACAATTATCAAATTACCCGTGACACAGAAAAATCGCAGGCCTTGACTGGAATTCGACAATTGTCAATCTACCTGGTTCTGTGATGCGCCATTCTCACAAATCAGATTTCCAGTATATTTTTCAACACTTTTGTTACCTGAGGAGGACCCTAACTTAGACACATCATTTTTCAAACCTGATTGCTCTCCTCAAATGTGGTAATCTTCTTATTTTCACTTTCCAAATCCCTGCATCTCAAACAAAGACAACAAATTATTAGAAAGAGTAGGTTGCCTCCCACTCAGCACCTTTGTTTTGGCCGTGGAACAACTCATATTTTTGTAGTTTTCTTTGCTTTTTGATTTTACAAGCTAAAACTTAAACTGCCTATTACATTACAAGTGTGGGTTGCCTACCACATAGCGCCTTATTTTATGTCATGGCACGACTAACTCAGTTCTGCTTATCAGCAAAAGTGATGGACTCCTTGTATTTATTCGGATGATCCACCCAAAAATTCTTTACATGATGTCCATTCACCAGAACCTTCTTCGTCTTCTCTTTATTCCACAGCTCCATAGCTCCATGAGGTGTCATTCGCACCACCTCAAAAGGTCCAGATCATTTTATTTGCAATTTACCTGGGAATAAGTTAAGCCTTGAATTAAACAATAAAATAAGTTGTCAAAGTTCAAACACTCTCTCTTAAATTTTTTTATCATGCCACCTTTTGGTATTCTCCTTATAAAGCTTGGTATTTTTGTAGGCATGAAGCCTAAACTCATCAAGTTCATTCTGCTGCAATAATCATTTCTCCCCCGTGGCTTTCATCTCAAAATTCAACTTTTTCACAGCCCAATATTCTTAATGTTCTAGCTCTACAGGTAGATGGTATGCTTTACCATAAACCAAGCTATATGGAGACATCCCAATGGGTGTCTTGTAAGCTGTTCTGTAAGCCCAAAGTGCGTCATCCAACTTCTCCACCCAATCTTTTTCGCTGTCCATTCACTATCTTCTGTAGTATCTACTTAATCTCCCGGTTGGACACCTCAACTTGTCCACTTGTTTGGGGATGGTACGCAGCGGCCACCTTGTGTGTAACACCGTATTTAGCAAGGACATTCTTAAACTAAATATTTATAAAGTGCGTACCTCAATCACTAATTATAGCTCTCGGTGAACAAAATCGGGAAATTATGTTCTTTTTCATAAATTTCAGTACCACTCTTGCATCATTAGTTGGACAAGCTACAACTTCCACCCATTTAGAGACTTAGTCAACCGCTACAAAAATGTATAGATTGCCTTTTGAAGGTGAGAATGGGCCCATGAAATCGATCCCTCAAACATCAAAGACTTTGACTTCTAGAATATTATTGAGGGGCATCTCATGACACCTAGATATAGAGCCCAACCTTTGACATTGATTAGAATTCTTCACAAAAGCAATTACGTCTCTAAAAACTTAGGCTAGAAAAAACCTAATTGCAGCACTTTTCTAGCAGTCCTCTCACCCCCATGATGTCCACCATAAGGAGATGAATGGCAATCTTATAGCACCTTTGAAAATTCAGACTCTGGGATACATCTATGAATAACTCCAAATGGACCTTGCTTGAAGAGATACGGTTCATCACAAATATAGGAATGAGAATCATGGAGTAATTTCTTCCTTTGTTATGTGGTGGCATTAGGAGGGTACACCTCATAAGCTATTAAATTCACAATATCAGCATACCATGGGAACTCAACTGCATCTAAAGACAACAACTTTTCATCAGAAAAATCTTCCTTAATTCTAAGAGATTTATCAACAATATGGTTTTGACTTTCTAGCTATGACAAGTAGTCAACAACTTGATTTTCAGCTCTATTTCGATCTCAAACCTCAAGATCAAATTCTTGTAGTAGAAGAACCCACCTAATCAATCAAGGCTTTACATTTTTTTTGTTCACAAGATACTTAATAGAAGCGTGGTTAGTATGAACAATGACCTTAGTTCCAACTAAGTAAGATCTAAACTTGTTGAATGCATACAACATTGCCAACATCTCTTTATCTCTAACCACATAATTAATTTATGCATCATTCGACACTTTGCTGGAATAGTAGATCGAGCGAAATACCTTATCTCTTCTCTGACCGAAAACCATTCCCACAGTAACATCACTAGCATCATACATCAGCTCAAATGGCAACTCCTAATCTGGTAGGATCAGAATAGGCGCTTTAGTCAACTTCTTCTTTAATTTTTCAAAGGACTCTTGGCTATCAACTCCAAACTCGAACTTTGAATCTTTCTCCAATAATTTGCACATGGGGCTTGTAATCTTTGAGAAATCTTGAATGAATCGCATATAGAAACCTACATATCCCAGAAAGCTCTACACTTCTTTGACTGTGACTGGATGTGGCAACTTTTCAATCACTTCAACCTTTGCCGTATCTTCTTTGAGTCCTTTACATGACACTTTATGGCCTAGGAAAATTCCTTCCTTAACCATAAAATGGCATTTTTCCTAATTTAGCACCAAGTTTGTCTCTTCACATCAAGCTAGAACTCTGTCAAAATTTTGCAAGCACTTTTTAGAAGAATTACCGTACATAGAGAAATCATCTATGAATACCTCCATAGAGTGTTAAACCATGTCTAAGAATATCGCCATCATATATCTATGAAATATAGCAGGTGCATTACGTAAGCCGAAAAGCATGCGTCTGAATGCGTATGTGCTGTAGGGATAAGTGAAAGTGGTCTTCTCCTAGTATTTTGGTTCTATAATAATATTATTGTAGCCAAAGTACCCATCCAGAAAACAATAATACTCTTTTCCCACTAATCTATCCAACATTTGGTCAATGAAAGGAATAGGATAGTGATCTTTATGAGTTGCTTCTTTCAATATCCGATAGTCAATACAGATCCTCCAACTGATCACCATGCATGTGGGGATCAACTCATTATTATCATTTGTTACCATGGTTATCCCTTTTTTTTTTTGGGTACACAATGCACTGGACTTACCCATTTGTTATCGAAAATTATGTAGACAATACTACTATCTAACCACTTGATCATTTTTTTTCTAACCACCTCCTTCATCATAGGACTTAACCTTCTTTATTGCTGCACTCTCGGTCTGTAACCCTCTTCCATGTAGATGTTGTACATACAAAATGTTGGATTGATTCCTGTAGTATCAGATATTTGCCAACCAATCACCTTTCTAATCGTCTTTAGAACTACTATGGCTTTCTTTACCTGTACATCTGATAATCTTGCAGACTAAATAACTAGCAAAGTATCTTGATCACCAAGAAAAACATATTATAAATGTGGAGGGAGAACCTTAAGCTCTAAGTTAGGAGCTTTTTCAACTGAGGCCTTGGGTGATGGACCAATTGGCCTATTCAATGGCTTGAAAGACACTTTGTTCATCTCAATCACTGCTAAATTCATAACCTGGACCAATTCCAAAGCTTTCACATATCTATAAAGATTATGACCAATCAAAGCTCTCTCTAATAGATCATCAGACAAAAACAACTGCCAATCCGCAGTAAGAACAATAACCGATATAGATAACAACTCCTCATATATAGCTGGCAGTTTCAATGCCTTGTACACATCAAAGACTTCTACTTTCTCAACGCCTACATCAATTAGTGACTATCCTGTTTCTAAGATAGGTCATCCCAAAATAAATGGAACCACAGGATTAGCCTCAAAGTCAAGAATTGTAAAATCCACCGAAAAGATTAAAGATCGTACTTGTACCAGTACATCTTCAATAATACCATCTGGCCTAGCAAGTGATCGATCTACAAAATGAGAAATAATACCAGTAGGTTTGGGACTCTTAAGACCCATATTTCGGTACCACGATGTGGGCATAAAATTTATGCTAGCTCTCAAGTCACACAATATCCGTGCACTAATGGTTTGTCCCATGGTAATCTGCAAGGTGAAACTATCTGGATCCTTAAGCTTTGTGGATAATTTATTTTGAATCTTAGATGTGTACTCTTGAGTAAGTGCAACTGTAGAATACTCGATCAACCGATTCTTATTCGCAACTATGTCCTTCAAGTATTTTGTATACTTTGGCACACTCTGCAGAATGTCAACAAGTAGAAAACTCACTTGAACCTACTTCAGAAGATATAAGAACTTCTTGTTACTAGCTCCCTCTTGATGCTTCCTTGCCCTTTTAGGAAATGGTAATGGAAGAGTCTTCTTCTCGATATGAATTTCTTCACTTGCCTTTTTTTTCTTGACATTTTTCTCTACATTGTTTTTATCACCCTCATTAGTGACTGCGGGATTAGCCTGCTCCTGAACTGTCTCCTTAGTTTGCAGCCCACTCCTTGTTGTAACCACATTCACCTGCTTAAGATTTGCCTTTCTATTACTAGGTAATGCTCCTTAAGGCCTTGTATTCTGTGCTCCTGTAATTTTACCCAGTTACAACTCTATATTTCTCGTAAGCAATTGTTGACTCTTCAACTCAGCTGCAAATTGCGCCTGTTGAGTCTTAATTTTAGTTACAAATTACGCTTGTTGAGCCAGAAACTGCTTCATTAATTTCTCTATATTGCTAGTTTGAGCATTAGTAGCTTGATTGTTCTAAACTAGTTGTTGATTTGGTTGCACTTGTCCCTTGTACTAATTTGCATTTTGCAACTGATTTCCACCCCATAAAAAATTGGGATGTTTTCTCCAATTGGGATTATACGTGTTACCGAAATTCTGCTGTTCTTGATGATTTGTATTTCCCACGTATTTGACAGAATCTAGATTAGCCGTACAAGCATCTTCTATATGCTCACCACTTCCACAAACCTCACACCAAGAATTCACCGTTTGGACTGTATTAATTGTGGCTGCTATTGTGTAATTCCCAACTTTATGTTATTAAGCTAAGTAATCATATGATTTTTCATGGCCGCGATCTGTTCCTTTAATGCGGTGAACTGATCTACGTCCAATACCCCTGCAACTTTTCTAGGAGTACTCCTCGAATCTGCATGCCAGTCAGGGTTCCCTTGTGAAAGCCAATTCAGCAGTGTGTACAATTCTTCCTATGTCTTCTCAAGAGCCTGTCCAACTGCTTCTGAATCCAAGAGAATCTTTGTATATGGCTTCAATCTCTTAATGAAAGTATGCACAAGTACATCATTTGACTGATGATGGTGAGGGCAATTTCTGAGCATACACTTAAATCTTTTCCAAGCTTGGTAGAGATTCTCTCCTTCTTTCTGTCTGAAGCTCAAGATCTCTCTCCTCAAACGTGCAGTCTTTCCAGATAAAAAGAATTGAATAAGGAATTTCCGAGCTAGATCTTCCCATGTAGTGATGAAGAGTGGTTGCTTAGCATGTAACGATATTTTTTTCCCTGTTAGAGAGAAGGGAAAGAGTGTCAACCTGACATAATCCAAACTCACCCCTTCAGGAATGTAAGTATCACTTATTTCCAAGAAGGTCTATATGTGTTACTGTAGATTTTCGTGTGAAAGGCCATGAAATTGCCCGGATGAACTCAGCAATTGCACTATATTCTGCTTCAATTCAAATCGACTGCCTGGTTCGAGCTTAAGAATACTGATCATCACATGGTTCATAAGTGGGATTTCCACCCCATGAACAGGTCTAGCAGCTGATTGAGTAGGAACAACTGCAATAATCGGAGGCAAAATATTTTCGTCATTTGGATTATCCGATCCATTTCTTTGTTTAGCCATTCTTCGCCTTTGTTGAAAGATCTATCTGGTTCTGCTAATGGCTCTACCAACATTTTGTCTCTCGCCATTCCTAGATTCAGCTAAAGTTGCAAAAATTCAGCCTGTAAGATCAAGCTGTTAACACCTAAACTTCATATCAAAAATAAAAAGTTTAGCAATTTACTAATTATATTAGTCCCTGGCAACGATGCCAAAATATGTTGCGACTCAGACACACACGCAAGTGCACGTGATCATACAAGTAATATAGTGATTTAGACAATCAGATATCCTTCCCACGAGAACTAAGCAACTAAAAATTTAACCAACTTTTAGTTTTAAACAATGAGTATTAAGTGTTGTAAAGTATCAAGATGATTTTGAACTTTAGAATAAAAATATAAATTAATTAATTAGAAATCAAAGTTTATGACTAAAGCAAAGCAAGCAATAGTTGTAATCACTAATAATAAGAATTCCAGGGTTGAGGCTTCTCGAACAATCATACAAATCTCTATTCGTATAGTAGTCTAATTGGTTATCGGGTTGTTGGCTCGCAAGGTTTAGGCAACGATCTTGGTCTTCCTACCTAAAATCTTCTATTTATTGAATATTGCAGCTACAACTCCTGCAGAGATACAACAATTCTTCTAGATTCATAAAGTTATCTTCTTGCAATTGAACCAAATAAGGCTTCTAGGTATATCCCTATCATAGATGCTAATTCAAACGCCCTATTTATAAAATGGTAAGAACCTTGCTCCTTAATATCCTCATTCTAATCTACAATTCTCCTCCCGAATTCACATAGAAATATAAATTTATTTTAATGGCGTCCAAGCATTAAAATAGTAATCTCAAGAAATTAATAACAACCCCGATGATAATCCTAAAAGAAACTACTATAAAGAATATCAAATAGTAATCATGTTCTTGGCCTCAACCCTAGAACAAGGGTATTTATCCACTCATGTTTGAATTCAACATAAAAAATAAGTAATTAATCATACCAAGAATGAATCTTGAATTAAAAAGGTTTAAAAGAATGTCTAATAACCCTAAAAGAGAGAACTTTGGGCTTTTCGGCGGCTCCTATGCTTGCCAAAAGTCCCCCAAATTATTCTAGATTTTTCCTTTTATAGCTGGGATAAAATACTAAAAATCTTCCACGTTTTTTCCAGACGGCGCGTTGCGTCATGCCATCTAATGCCATTTTCAATTAAAATTTGGGCAATTGCAAAATTCATTTTTTTAATGAAATTATGAAATACACCCTCATCGCGACGCACCACTATCGTGGTGAGCCACTAGATTTAGATAATTGTGAAATATCTTTCCTCCGCGACGCGCTAAACTTCAAGGTCGCACAAATTGACAATTGGGAATGCACTATGATGCGATGAAATCGCGAACCTACACTAGAAAGTTACAATTGTGACTTCCTTCTTCTCCGCGATACGCCATAATCGCGGACCAATGCTGGATTTTGCCAAATGGAAATTTTAGCTTGTTCGCGTCACGCCATATAATCGCGCTCCTCCACTGGAATTTGACCAATACCATTTTTTGATCTGCACGATCCAGAGTGTCTGCAAATTGGAATTTTAGACCTCCAACTTGCCTTTTTAAGCTATATTTCAATACCTTCTATTCCTTCAATCATTCCATATCTTCACTATATCCAATTACGTCCAATTCTTCACGATTTTAGCCTGAAAGCACTAATCATATCCATTAGGTACAAAATGGAATTAAAGCTGAAATATACTCAATAATTTATATAAAAGTTCTCGAAACAAGTCCAAATTTGGGTGCATATTGGTGCTTTGAACATATAAATATGCCCAAGATCAAGAAACCCTAGACTAATCTTCTTGAGAGATTTTAGAGAGAGTTTAGAGAGTGTTTGAGCTTCTAAAGTATAGAATGAATGCCCAATAAGTGTTATAATACGTGGGGTCTTAAGGCCTTGGGGTGGCAAATGTCCAAAATAGCCTTATCTTAAAAGCTGTAAAAAACTTGCAGGTGGGTACAATTAGACCCTCCAACTCATCGCCACAACGTACGAGTAGTACCGTCATGTCGTCAAAAGATTAAAAAGTTGGACACCACATTCTGTCCAACATACGACTCCCTGGCCTTACTCCTCACAACACCATATGACTAGCACCATCAAGTCGTTTCCAAGGCAGAACATCAGGGGCTAGACACTGAAAAACATACGATTAACCCTACCCTCTCCTCACATAACCATATGACTCGTATGGTGCCTCTCATAACTAGGACATAATTGGCCAACCATACAGTGACCAACATAAAACTAGGGTCTCTATACCTGTCACCACACCATATAACTTGTGGTGTGAGTCGTATGATGATCAAAAAGTTCAAGACTCAAGAAAATTTGCAAGGGCCAAAGTTTAGGTGTTTCAAGCACGATTTGGACTCTACACGCCTCTACTATTACCTTTAACGAAGTTAGAAAAAAAATGCCAAGGAATTCAATCTTTCCTTTAACAAAGACAGAAAATAAAGATGCCAAGATCAACACATACCTCAAGCAAGAATTTCAAAAATTGTGAATCGGAACAGATATTTGGACTTCATGTCCTCCTCGGCTTCCCAAATGGCTTTCTCAGACTTTTGGTTCCGCCATAGAACCGTTACGGAAGCCACGTCTTTCATTCAAAACGAACGAACTTGCCGATCAAAGATCCTCACTAGGACCTCCTCATAGGACAAAGAATCTGAAATACCAATGTTCTCCAAGGGAATAACCAATAAAGGTTCAACTACGCATTTTCGCAACATAAACACATGGAATACCATATGTATGGACTAATGCTAAAGGGCAAATCCAAATCATATGTAACACTACCAACCTTTTTCAAAACCTACTATAGGCCAACATACCAAGACAGAGCTTCCCCTTCTTTCCTAACCACATCACTCCCTTCATTGGACAAACCTTCAAGAACACCCAATTTGCAACATCAACTTTCAAATCCCTTCGTCTTACGTCCGTATAGGACTTTTGGTAACTTTGGGTGGTCTTAAGCATTGAGACAGGTGCACCATGAAACTTTACCACTTCCTGAAGGAACAACTCTGCATAGTCCATGACAGAATAAGTAGTCCTTACTGGCGAGAAGTGAGCAGACTTAGTCATCCTATCCACAATGACCCAAATAGAGTCACACTGATTTCGCGACCATGGAAGGCTGATAAAAAAATCCATTTTAATCATCTCCCATTTTAACATTGGTCATTCAATATCTTGAAGTAGCCCACGAGGCCTTATGTGCTCCACCTTCACTTGCTGACATACCATACATTTAGCCATAATGTTGGGAACATCCCATTTCATATTACTCAGCTAATACATCTTCTTGAGATCATGATACATCTTTGTTGAACCACCATGAACCATATATCATGATTCATGGGCCTCGATCAAAATCCTTCCTCGCAACCTATCCACGTCGGGAACATACAACCTCTCTTGGTACCTCAAGATACCATCACCGCTGATCTTAAAAGCCATCACCTTCGGCTTACCCATATCATCCTTGATCTTTACCAAGAGAGGATCTAATACCCATTTCTTCTTTATTTTTGAACCAAGAGACGATTGCACCACCTATTTCACAAACACACCACCATTCTCAGAGTCTAAGAGACGAACTCCAAGGTTAGCCAAATGGTGAATATCCTTCACCAATTCCCGCTTATCCTCATCCACATGAGCTAGAATCCCCATGTATAACATACTAAGAGCATCAACAACTATATTAGATTTACCTAGATGGTAGTGAAGATTTATATCGTAGTCCTTCAGCAACTCAAGCCACCTTTTTTTCTTGAGATTAAGCTTTTTCTGAGTGAACACATACTGCCGGCTCTTATGATTAGAAAAAATATCAATATGGACCCCATACAAATAATGATGCCAAATTTTCATTGCAAACACCATAGCCAAAAGCTCCAAGTCATGAGTCGGATAATTTTTCTCATGAGCCTTCAACTGCCTAGAGGCATAAGGAACTATTTCGCTATGATGCATCAACACAAAACCCAAAACAAACTGGGATGCATCACAATATATGACAAAACCCTTGGTATCCTCAGGTAGAGTCAAGACTTGAGCTAAAGTCAACTTATCTTTCAGCTTCTTAAACTACCCTCACAAGCATCAGACCAAAAAAACCTTACTTTCTTCAGAGTCAACTTGGCCAATCGAGCAGTAATAGAAGAAAACTTTTTACGAACCTCCTATAATAACCAGCTAAACCCAAGATGCTACGAATATCAATTGGAGTCTCGAGTCTAGGATACTTATTAACCACAACAACTTTCTGAGGATCCACTATGATCCCTTCACTAGACACAACATGACCCAAACAAGTAACATTGTTCAATCAGAATTTATACATAGAGAACTTAGCATAGAACTACTGATCTTTCAAGGCCCACAACACAAGACGAAGGTGATCGGCATGATCCTCCCCATTCTTAGACTACACCAAAATATCATCAGTAAAGACAATTAAAACTGGGTCTAGAAACTAACGAAAGACCATATCATAAGATCCATGAAAGTTGCAGGGGAATTAGTCAAACCAAATAACATCAGCAAGAACTCAAAATGCCCAAACTGGGTACAAAAAACTGTCTTAGGGATATTTACTTCCTTAATTTTTAACTGATTATACCCAGACTAAAGATCAATCTTAGAAAAGAATTTAGCACCTTGAAGCTAATCAAACAAATCATCTAACCTGAGAAGAGGGTACTTATTCTTTATCATCACCTCATTCAACTTTCGGTGATCAATGCATATGTGAAAGGAATGGTCCTTCTTACGCACGAATAAAATAGGTGCATCCCAAGGAGACACACTAGGCTGATTGAAACCTTTGTCTTAAAGATCCCTTAATTTCTACTTAAGCTTTTTTAACTTAGTTGGAGGCATTCTATGAAGGGGAATAGATATAGGATGAGTGTTCGAAACAAGATTAATACAAAAATCAATCTCCCTATCAAGATGAATACCAGGAAGGTCATCAGGGAAGACCTCGGGAAATTTATTGACCACCGGGATAGAATAAAAAAAAGCATCCTCCGAGTTAGATTCTTTAACTCAGATTAAATGATAGAGACATCCCTTAGAGATCAATTTTCGAGCTCTAAGATATGATATGAAACTCCCCATACGAGCTAGGGAACCAACCTCCCACTCAATAACAGACTAATTAGGGAATTTAAAGATGACCTTATGGGTCCAACAGTCTAAAGAAGCATAGCACGAGTGCAGATTATCCATCCATAATATGACCTTGAAATCAACCATGTCTAATTCAAACAGATCCACCAAAGTCTCCCGACCACCAACAGATACCATACAACCCTTATAGACTCTTCTAGAAACCACAGAGTCACCCACCAGGGTAGACAAAAAAAAAGGTGTGAAATATAACCAAAATACACAACCACAAATGGGGTAACATAAGAAAGTGTAGACCCAGGTCATGCAAACAGTACAAATCATAGGAAAAGATTTTCAACATACCAGTATTGACATCGAGAGAAGCCTCGGAGTCCTGACGAGAAGCGAGCGTATATAAGCAATTTTGGTCAGTGCCGATACCAGAAGCAGAAGTAGCACCCTTTGATGCAGGAGTTGATAAAGAGGAAACATGAACTTTATTGGCCCCAGAAGAAACCCTAGAAGGATAATCACATTGCATATGGCCAATCTAACCATAACTAAAACATTGATTTCTCCTTTTCTCACTCTGACTATGATACGACTGACCATAAAATCTGCAAAGAAAATACGATGAAACATACTGAGCTACACTAGCCTAAGATTGGGCACTACAATCATCAACTGGCCTTTAACTCAATCGAAAAAGGATAATGTATACAAATTTGTACCATAACACATTGATACCATCTCGATACCAACACAAATCAACAAAGTCTTACCTGATAAGAAACCAACCACACACATGAGTTATACAACTGACTTCAAATAAAATTATATCCTTCCTTTACCATTCGACTCATGCTATCCACTCCAAAATAGAAGGAAAAGCACCTAAGTTTCGTTTGCACAATCTAATCATCGAAAACTCAATGAACTGAGGTTGATCAACTAAAAGTCCATGCGACAATTATGAGAATAAGCCCATAAAGAGCTATCTAGGCACAAAAATAGAGAAAATCAAGGAATGCAATCTATACCATGCTTCAACTAGTCTAAATGATGATCAAAACTAAAATCCAGGAGATCAATGCATAACTACTCATTATTGAATGATACATTCCAGGATCTCCCATTAATCAAGAATAAAACCATACTGAATTCAACTAAAGTATACTACTCACACAGAGTATATCATCCAAACTCCTAAATAAAATTTGAAGAACCGCAGTAAAAGCTGAAGGAACCAATACCAAGTCTATAGACTATCATATGAATAATTATCAACTATAATCCATTCAAAGCTGAGTATATAGAATAGGTAACCATGTAGTAGGCTCAACTAGCTTATTAATAAAGTTCGAACTGAGGCAAAACTAAAACAAAGGCTAAACTCAAGCTCTACAACTCCAAGTAAAAATTTCAGCACCAAGACTAAGTCACTTGATCTCAACTACCCAAACCAAACCTAAAGATAGGTAGGCATTCATACTCTAACTCTATCATAACTTTCAAATCACCATTCAAAGGTGTTAACTCTAAACTAAGCCAATAAGTCTTTATTAATGTAAACTACTCAATTTAACTTAGTATCTAAATCTAACATATCCAAGCTAAATCATACTGAGCTAAATTCAAAATATAGCAGAAGAACAAAATCACCACAGGGATAAAACATCGATTGAAAATACAAACACCCAACTCTATATCAGCTAGAGGGCATGAAATATATCCACAAAACAAAAATCATATTAAAGGACAAATCACAGGTTGAGAAATGCAAATAACCCACTCCATACCCGCTGGACGACATGAACAATCAAAGTATACTCAAGGACTCATAAAGGCCATAAATCATACTTATAATAACAAAAACTCTAACAAGTCGAAGACACACAATTTAAGCTAGAAGCTAACAAGTCTAATACTCCATCTCAATAAAGAATATCCATAGACATATATCATCAAGGAGAAACACTCCACCAAGCCTCATTAGGCCAAACAACTTTGAAATAGGGATTTCCTACAAAGTAGGTCAATAACAACTCAAACAAACCATGAATCATCTCACCAATACAGAAAATACAACTCTCAACACTACTGCTTTGGTTAAGACCACTACCAAAAATGAGCTAACCAACTCAAGATAAAGAACATTTGATTTGCTAACTCAAGAAATGATAACAAGAAAGGCCACCTACCTTTAAATCTCCAACTCCACTTTAGACAAAAGGCATATCATAGTAAGAAAGGAGTTTCCAATCTGCACACTCATACCAAGAGCAAACCATCATAAGGAGATGCACCCAACCAGTCTAAGAAATTGATACAAGGCATCTCGATATCAATATCAAAATAACTATAGGGCAATGAAATAGCCAGAAGCAAAGAACGGGTTCAAAATTAGTCAAGCTCAAAAATGGGCTATATAGAGAAGTATAGCCTATGAAACAACCTTCAAAACCTAGGAAGCAAATCTATGAATCTCAAATTCAAGAATAGGTAATATAACTAAATTTCAAACTCTAGAACTATACGAAACCATAGAAGGTCAACTTACTCTCAATACTACAATTGACTCCATAACCAATCTAACACAGCCAAAACAAGAGGTAAACTATCAACCGCACCTTGGTATAGGGAAAAAATTGTCAAATCGGGCTATAGCTTCTCAAAACACCAAATAAGAACCACAAAGAATAAAATTCTAACCAAATAACACTAGTCTAAATAGCTACCCAGCAAGGAGTAATAATATTACGGAATGACAATAATAGCAATAGTAATGTGAACATCCATATAATTAATAGATGATACCAAAATGAAAATCTATAGCAAGTTCCACTCAAGGGCCATAATAAGGCCAATTTGACAAGATAAATGAGAGTTGAACTCAAATTCTACAACCATAGGGAGAAAATTTCAATATAGATCTACTCCATCCACTACTAAAAGAAATAAACTGCAGGGTAGTCATACTCTTATAATTTTAATAACAAGTCACACAACAACTAATATGAACCCATCAAGGCATATAATCATCAATGGGTACAAAGAACCAAATACATATAATGAAAAAGGTAAATATAGGAAATAAAAGAATGGTAATCATAGTGAAATTTGCAACCACATACCTAACGGATCTAAGAGAGAATAAATTTGAATAAGTCCAAACTCAGATCAATCAAATGAATTATCAACTGAGGTGCCAAGTACACTATCTCTAACCAAAGATTTATAATAATCCCGAGGCTAATCTGAATAAACTGAATGACTAGAAATACCATGTTAGAGACACTCTCTAAACTAGTAGTCGATCTCTCTATAATCGTAACAAACTCCTAAAGTTCTAATCTTATTGAGAAACACAAACTAAGCCTAAATGTATGGCCAACTGACACTGAGAGTACTCTCTACTGCAATGATCATCTTTCCCATAGTCATAGCCTACCTTAAGAGCTCTAGGCTAGTAGGGAGTACAAAATTTTCTATATAAATAACCAACTCACGTGGGAGGCACTCTCTGAACAATGTACCTTTTGACACAACCATCACAAGATCCTTGAATACCCTAAAATATTATACCTCATAAACCATAATGGCCTCCATGACCTGAAGACCTAATACAAAAAACTTCACAAGGTACGATGAGAACTCTGACTGCCATAATCATCGCAACTAATCTAAAGACAACTCAAAGACTGAAATACTACCTCCATAGAGATAATAGGATATAAGTGAAGCTGACCTCTATTGGAAGGATCCTAACTCCCAGATAAAAAACTAATAGTGCTATACTGATGGAATGGCCTCTTGTCACCACCTCCACAAGTTTGAACACATTCTCTCTTTGTCGGCCTTGTATAATCCAAAAAATGGGAGAAATAGAACCTAAATTCTATCAAGTGCTCCAATACCAAATGGAGTGGCAATGCTGATTGTCTAATAAATACATGCACTATGTTTGACTCAGAAAAGTATAGAATAAGAATATGTCTGGCCCAATATAGAAACCCAATCTCATACTCCAAAACTACTAAAGAACCCTGATGAACACTAATTAATCTAATTTTGTTTTGAGAACTTCTCGATGACTCGAATGGCATCAATAGCTGGGAGAGATCTGCAACATAATTCTAATCTCCAATGCTGAATATCATGAGTTGAAGTAGTCACAAGCTCAACTAGAGCCTAAGCTGGCCCCAAAGCCTTTGACATATGCTAAAGATCTTTAATATTTGTCCCTAACTCTCTAATCTAATGTCATGTTGAAGCTCTGAAAATATGTGTTAAAGTCTCATCCGCATCTATCGACCATCTCACATCGTTTATTTGGGGACATAATAGAGTTAAAGAATGTTCTAGAAGATAATAGCAATGCAGACACATGACAAGAAGTCATGAAATAAATTTCCTATGAATGTCCCTATAAGCCTCCTGAAGATAGGTTATAAACATATCTTCATCTATCCATAAGACTCTACTAAATACTTAGATCTTGTACTAATACACTGGTGAACCTAGGCTCTGATATACATTTGTCATGACCTAATTTCTCAGGTTATGATGGTGCCGACTATAACCCACCAGTAGGCAAGCCAAACCTATTATTTGAAATAGCTAGTAATGGGCTACCCAAAGAGATAAAGGAAAGAATATGACATAGAGGTAATAAAAGATCAAATTCATAAAATTACCCCAAAACCAGGTTGTATCAATACAAGACCTTCTAACATAAAAAGGATACAGAAGAGGTTCTAAATAAAAATATAGATACAACTATCTCTAAAGAAAACATAGAGGCTATTCTAGTACATAAGAGGGAGGAAAGTAATACTGCAAATGTCATGAGTTCACTCTATAAATACAAGCCATAGTTTCTCCGCATAATACATACATCAACATCGATAACTCGTACTATTATTTGTAGGCTACAAAAGTGTACTATGAGTACCAAACACATGGTACTCAGTAGGATATGACCAACTGAGCTCAAAAGATAATGCAAATACATATAAAATCCAAATAGAACAAAAAATACACCCAGATGTCCGACAATCATATAATAAAGCTAGTGATAATGTAAGGGCAACAATTTTACTTATAGCCGAGAAACTGGTATAATTAGGCTAAGAAAGTATCAAGGATGAACCATCCTATTTCATCCATACTTAGGAATCTCAACACTATACCATATATCCTTGGTCAATATATGAATAACTAATAAAAGAAAGATATACAAAAGTATATAAGGCTAATGTATGAATATACAATCTAAATAAATAAAAAGATGGGATATATGGTAAAACCATAGCTACATATATTTCAATATACATATATATATATACAATGTAAACTTGAAGCACAACCTAAATCATAATAACTTCATTTTAAGACCTCATAATCCTAGTAGGGTTAGTACCGACATACTCAAGGTTTCTAATCCATACGTATGATCATGAGTTAATCGTGCAAAATAATGAAATTATAAAGTAGAAGAGACCAGAATCATACCTCAAATATTGATACTTAATCAATTACCAACTGTCACAAACTAACCATAAAAATAGTCATAACAATGATAATAATAATATCAATGACAACGCGAGTAACCGGCTAGTCTAGACAATCAATACCTAGCCAAGCCTATCATGTACCCATACTGCCCAAGGCTCAGAAGGTTCAATCAACATACAACACACCACAGGCATAGTCATCCCCATACCTATGAAACCCCCCCTCATATGGGCTGATAGATAAAGAAACATAGTAGTGACAGGCAATGCCTATGTAAGGATGAATGAAATAGAATCCACGATACCATAACCGATCCAAGTATTATAATATAATCATCATAACCTTCATCATCATAACCATAATAATAATCATACTTCACCTTTACTGTGTATATATAATTACCATACATAGGGCTAGCCGGACTCGAACCGGTAGATATAAATATAGGCATATAAATTCAATCATCCTATAGAATTTTTGTATATATCATCATAATCATCCTCTATCATTGTTGGATATCAATATGATCATCATAATATCCTCCATCCTTGTAAGATATATAGGTATATCATCTCAGTCATCCTCTGACCTTGTCAGGTATATATAATTAGTATCTTCATAATAATCAACACATATATAACATCAATACTAAAATTTGTCATTGGGTCTTACTCATAATTTATATCATTAATACAATATATTCCTCTATCCCATATTAGAGAGATGTGTATATAGATGTATGATAGGTGCATAGACTTAAGTCATGGCCAAAAAGATTATAAATTCATAAATCCATTGTCTGGAGTAAACTTTCAGGACTATATTCTTATAAGAATATGGAAAGTCACAAAATCTCTCATGATTGAAGTAATCTAGAGTATCAAATCATACACCAAAATCTATCTCGGTCAAATCTTTAAAACATCATTATTAATCTCTGTTATTTATAAGTTGTCCTCTAAAATAGACAATTATTGTTATGAAGAAATCTACTTTTAAGGTGAAAAGTGGGCTTTAACCCTTATTTAGGAACAAAAGTAATAAGATCACGTTTAAGCTAGAATCACATTATTTACCAATTTAATGATCATGAATGTACATTAAAATAATGGAACTATAACCATAAATATATAAACTAAAACCACATCCTTTATAAGGATAAACACTTCCTGAGTGTCCAAGTGATATTATAACACCGTCTTTGGTGTAATAATGTGTCCGAAATAATCACAACATCATAATCATGGACTTATCCCCATATACGTATCTTGAACTCGTATCGATATTCATATTTGTAAACTATATCATAACTATGAGGCATAACTTATTTGTAAGCCACAAAGCATATTTCTAATCATCTCTCATCTAGGAGGGATAATATTAATAAGTATCTCATATCTAGGAGGCACAATGTTAATAAGCATCTCACATTAATGAGGCATAATATCAATAAGCCTCTCACATGAAGGAGGCATAATATCAATAAGCATCTCACATCTAGGAGGAATAATATCAATAAGCATCTCACATCTAGGAGGCATAATGCCAATAAGCTTCTCACATCTAGGAGGCATAATGTCAATAAGCATCTCACATCTAGGAGGCATAATGTATCACTACGCCATAAATCATAACTATGAGGTATAGCACATCTATAAGGCATCTAATATCTATAGGAATATGCCAAATATCACATCTATGAGGATTATCAACTCTATAGGCCAAATATCACATCTATGACTATATTATGTCCATGAGCCATTAATCATTAACCGGGGAAAAATACCATCACGACTCACTAACTCGCAAAGTAACCTTATACTAAAGTCTTACTAGACTCACCTATTTATAATATCTATAAATAAGTCCGTAGGCTAACACAAGTCTTGGCCTAAGGCGGGTGGGTAGAACCCACTTCTAACCCTCAAATTCCATATTTAGGTAATATATATCTCAGGCTAGGCTAAGGTATCTAGCTTCACTTATTTATGGTCCATATTCCATAATCAATCTAAGATAGAAATTTTACCTAAAACATGAGTAATTTAATCAACTCTACTCATTTTATGATTTCAAGATCACTAAAATAGTCAAAAAAGGTTAATCATACTAACCATGCTTCTACTACTTAAACCACATCCCAAATATAGAATCATATAATATTCACTCTAGGAATTTGTCCAATCTAGGGAAGAGACAATAGGATCTAAAAGTGTAATAAGCATTTTACCTTATGGGTTAGAACCCTCATCTAATCTCCAAACTTTAATAATCAGGACTAGGTTATTCTACCCATAATCAATAGTAATATTCACATCCATATGCCATATATAGTATGCATTATCTTACGAAGAAGAGTGCACAGAAGCCTACCTCAAAGCTAAACTAAAAATCCTTAAATAATTCACCAAATGTCCCTCTTCACTCTATGATCTCAAAATTTGTTACACTATGAAAATCATAATCTATGTGTATTAGGATTAAAGCGAGACCCATATATCCATATTTAGGGTAAGGTTGAATTTTGGGTTAGGAATGAGCGGCCTACAGGGCCCGCTAACAAAATCTAAAAATTAAAATTATCACGAGGTCCCTAGAAGGACAAGAAAGTTGTGCTCAAAATTTAAGCACAAATAAAAGAAAATTAGGGTCTCAAATCTACCCTCAAAGTTTAGGAGTTCAAATCCCTAATTTCTAAGAATTCATCAAGAAATTAAAGGAAACTTACCATAAATTTGAAAGGAAATCATAGAATAATGGATTACCAAGATCCCCTAAAGCATCTACAAGATTAATAACTAGCTTTGCATCTACTTTAGGGTTTTTAGCTCTCAGTACATAAGTGATAATGGGAAAAATCGCGGACTAAGGAGTCTATTTATACCCCTATCAAGTATTCAATGTTGCAATCACACATGTAGGTATGCAATCGCACAACCTGGAATTAAGAGAAGGTCTTGAAATCACAACAAACTTTAGTGAAATTTCACTATCTCCTATGAACAATGAGGTGAGATCACAATTTTAGAGGTGCGTTCGTCGAGGCACCAGTTAACAGCTGAAACATAAAAATTTTCCAAGTTTCTGCCAAGTCCTCGGGATCCATTCAAAATTCAATATATGCAAATGAACTATGTAAACATACTAATTTTGATGTTTCATATATGATGGAATAGTCAAATTTTCCATCCAAGGTTGTTCCAACCAAATGTGGGTCCCATACCTAAATTTTTTATTTTTCAATTTTTTGACTAATAGGTCAAAATGAGATCGGGTGCCTTGATACAATGACCAAAGTTATACTTAACCTAAAATAAATATTCTAAATATGATAGTGTATTTATAATTTGCATTTGATGTTGGGTGTATTTATGTATTCTAGTGTCACTATTCTAGTCTTTTTAGCCTTGTTTTGCGGATGATTTGTATGCTATGTGGGTTTATAATAACATAAATGTGCTTATAAGTATCAGAGTATGTGATTACAATGTTCAAAGTGAATTCCAATCAAGTTTGTACTTAATTGAGTCATTTAGAGTTCAATCATGGAAACTAGCATTTAGCTTGAGCTAGGTGCTTGTCTAGTCGATCCCGTTGGGTTTTATTGTGTTTAAAGAGTTATTTATGCTTTAAATGTGTAATTATGAGTGGAAAAACTTGTTGGTAATTCTAAGAGTTTAATTTGAATAAGTCTAGAGTCGAAACTACAAGTTGAAGATTAACATGAACTAGCCTAGTATTATCTGCTGTTTTGATTCATCGTCATGGATATTGTATTGTTATGAACTCTAATTCATGGTGTGTGATTATTTAGGAAGCTTTGTGAGACGAATATGCTGATATTTTTAATATATAAAGGATGGAAATCCATGGAAAATACACCATAATTCGAGGGATGAAAGATTGGACGATCAACACTTAACCAAAATCGTGGAAGCAACTTCCAGTGTGATGACGCAATGAGTCCATGTTTCCCTATCCATAGAGGGACTCTAAAGTAGGCTCATACCTAGCTAGAGCAGCACTCTACATCAGTCTTAGCCCCATTTGGAGTAGTGCAACACACAGGGCGGTGCCCCTTCTATTTCTATACTCTCAAATTGTTGGAATCAGTCTCCTACACGGTTTTGCCTTACTCTTTTGCTATAAATACATCATTGTACACATATTTAATTATATTTGAACGTCTTGGAACATCAAGGAGCTTCTACTACATGTTTTATTAGGTTTTACATAATTCCTTTTGCTTTTTCTTATTATATCAGTTATTCAATCTTTAAACTAAGTTCGTTTAATTTTTCTTATTATTATTGGTTGTGTCTTTATCTTTGATTTATATATTTTATGGATTGATCACCCCAAAAATATATTAATTATCTACTTTTTGATCTCGGGAAAGGGAATAGGGAGATATAATATGGAGATGAACAAAGTATGACTCTTATTGCTTTATAAAATAAGGAATTTGAATTAGTGTCTAGAACAGGGATGTACTTAGATGCTTTACTTTAATCAAACATAGGATGATATCTTTAAAACATTTAATTAAATTACTACACCCCCGCTCAATGATGTAGTTGTAATATCAAAATTAGGTAAAAGATTATAGGTCGGGAAACCATGATCATGCAGTTAACCATATGAATCAACAACCAAGATAAGTAAGTTAACGAATGAAGTTCAATAACATAGTATGACTGTTAAAAGTGCTTTAACCCTGAGCTTTACTCAATTTTTTATTTTAACATATTTACTTTACGCACTATTACGTTACTTTCAATTATAATTTCCAAACTCTGTTTTTGGTTACTCTTGCACTAAATTAATCTAAATTGTGAACTAGAATTGAATCATTGTTGAAACAAGTCCTTATGGGATTGATACTTGGCTTCTTTAAGGCCACTTTAATACTTGGTAGACTACGTACACTTGCGTGTGCGCTTGGGCGCTGTCAAGTTATTGGCTCTATTGCCGGGAACTAATAATTTGGCAACTATTTATTTTAGTTTTAATTTTAGATTTATTTGATGTTTTTATGCTTGGTCTTGGTTTTGTTTTTGCAGAAAATAAGTTTATAAAGTAGTAAGCAAGAAAGTGATTAGGACTTTGTTGAACCAAGTTCCAAACATGCGTAACTTTTCTATCAACGAAGGGGAGAAGCAATCCTTCTCCCCTATATTCCTTAAATCTCAAAAGACCAAGAGAATCCTACCATCCTGGATAATGAAAAAGCAGCCCGTAGGACAGTCAAGAAGTGGCAATCCCACTTTCAACCAATTTGACCTCCCCATTTTAGAAGACGACATTTGGATGTAATTTCGATCTTAAGCAAAATATGGCACAACTCTGATTAGTAGTAGACAGTTCACAGGGCTTTCACATGAAGATCCAATGGTCCACTTGCAGAATTTTTCTAGAAATCAGTGAGACATTGATTCCTATGGGTGTGAATATAAACTATGTGAGGATGCCATTCTTCCCCTTTTAACTGATTAAGGAACGAAAAATATAGTTGAATTCGAATCCAGCAAATTCCATCACATTATGGATGACATGGCCAGAAAATTCCTTATTTGGTTTTTCTTGTCTGGTAAGACTGCGAGACTTCGCAGTGACATAGTGTGATTTAAATAGAAGCTACATGATAATGTCTGTCATGCTTGGAATCACTTCAAAGCAGTTCTACAGGACTATCCACTCCATCAAAAGTGTAATGAGGTACTTTCTCATACTTTTGTAAAGGATCTTAATCACAATACAGAAATTTTGCTAGATTCAGCTACAGGTAGTTAAGCTCTTGAGATGATATATGATGAGCTATATATTTTATTGAACCGCATAGCCCAAGGAAATCTTGAGTGGCATTTAGACTTGAGAAGTGCTACAAAAAGAATTGCAGGTGTATTAGAGTATGATTAATTCACTATCATATTTGCTCAAATCTCTACATTGCAAAATCAAATAAGCAGTCTAAAGTTAGGAGCAGGACAACTTGTAGCCACAGTCAATGTAATCTAATAAGCTACAGGTTGGTGTGAAGTTTGCGGTAATAGTGACCATTTAGGAAACATATGTGCTTAAAATCCAAAATTGGTGATGTATGTGGGCAATTCTCAAAGGCCAAATTACAGTAATGCTTATAACATGAAGTGGCAAACTCAAACACCGAATCAATAATGAAATGCCTAGCCACAACAATTTCAATAGCAACATGCTCAATAAAATCAATCAAATAGCAACTTGAGAGAATTGATGAAATAGATTCTGGCTGGTCAAGCACACATGGCTGCGGATATGAAAATTAATGAGGAAAAAATAAAAATTCAACAAGCTGCCATAAGATGTTTAGAGTTACAGTTGGGGTTGTTACAATAGACACTGAATACCAAGCCTTAAGGTGGGTTACCTAGAGAAACAAAAATAAAAAATGAGTTATGGCAATCACTTTGAGGAGTGGTAAAGAGTTTTATGGAGAACTTCCCAAGGCAACAAATGTGGTAGATACATATTTGACTCATCCATAGGTAAATGATAGCGTTGCTAAAAAATCAAAGAAGTCTGAGTACTCAAAAGAAAAAGATGCTACAGAAGAGTAAAAGAAGATGTTATCACTTTATTTCCCTCAGAGGGAAAGAAAAGCTAAAGAGGATGCAATGTTTAAGAATTTCTTTCATACATTCAGAGAGCTTGACATTAAATTACCTTTGTTAGATGTTTTGTAGGGTCTTCCCAAGTACGTTAAGTACTTAAGGGATATGGTTGCTAATAAAGTTAAATTACAAGATGTGAAGGTGGTAACATTCATTGAAGAGTGTAGTTTTGTGGTTACTCAAAATATGCGAAAAAAGCTTAAAGACCCAGGGAAGTTTAGTATCCTCATTAAGATTGGCAACAGCGAGGCGGTGCAGGCACTTAGTGATTTAGGGGAAAGTGTCAACTTGATTCCCCTATCTTTGTTCAATAAATTAGGTTGGGGGAAATCTATACTGAGCTCTGTACTATTGCAGTTGGCGAACGGGACCATAGCTTGCCCGAAAAGAGTGATAGAGGATGTCCTCATAAAGGTTGGTAAATTTGTTATTCCTGCTGACTTTATTGTGTTAAAATTTTAGGAAGACGAACAAGTACTAATCATCTTGGGGTATATGAAAAGGTACCAATCATCTTGGGGCATCTATTCTTAGCTACGGGAGGAGCGTTGATTGATGTAAAAAAGGGCACACTAAAAATAAGGTTGGAGGATGAAGAGGCGGTATTTAAAGATTATAAGTTGCTTAACACACTGTTCCACTATAAAAACTTGTGCATGATCTCTGTAATTGAAGAGAATGAGTATGGGGTGGTTAATCCATCAAGGGCCTCTTCAAACGCCCTCATTGAGCAACCCTTCTCTAATACCGCAACCTAAAATGATGGAAATTGATGAGCCTGAAAAGGCTAAATTTTAAAAATAAGGTACCCTTGAGAGTTCACACCCAAGAGGGGTAAAAAGAATAAGAAGATGGAAACCAAGTGTGAGAAAAAGAAGGAAAGAGAATGGCTAAGCCGTAAGTTAGTTCATATCGCGACACTAAATCAAGCACTACTTTGGAGGCAATCCAAGTTAAGTAGGTATGTTTAAGTTTTAGTAGTTTTTAGTTTTTTGTACTTCATGTAGTTTTAGTTTTTTATTGAGTCACAGGGTGATGGAAAGTCTGAGTACCGGAAACCTAAGTTAAGGAGCATGGCAAAGATTTAGTGTAGGGTCCTACAGACCTCCTTTACATGTAAAGATGCTACTAGCTAGGCCTAGAGGCCTTAGGGAGTATTTCTATCTCTTCAAAAATTTACTTTGGGGACAAAGTAGATTTTTAAGTGAGGGGTGAGGAAATTACCAATTTTGGGCTCAATTTAAAATTTTTTGTGTAAGATATTCTTGTTGGTTCTATAGTTGATTTCATGGTGGAAGTATTTGTATGGTAAAAGCATTTTGAATGAGTGAAATGCTACTTTTAAGACTCTTAGGCTCATTTTTGTTACTCTTGTACTTTTTGGCTTACATTTGAATACATGTTATTATTTGGTTGGGAGTTTATGATGATACTATGTGAGTCAAGCATGTTCCATATGCGTATGAGGTATTTGTATATTTCGTGTTGTATGTGATGTCTAGAACTTACCCAGTGTGTGTGCAATGCGAAATAAAGAGTATGGCTTTAGGAGATGATCAGGCATTTCTTTGATAGCCTTGTTTTATACCCTCTTTTTGACCTACCTTTGTGCTTAATCATAGTAAGCCCCATTGATCCTTTAGTTTTTTCTCTTTGGCAGCCTCATGGGTAGCCTAATACCCTTCTTTGGCAGCCTCATGGGTAACCTAATGCCCTTCTAAAAGAGAAAGTTACTGGTGTTCAAAAAGAGTTGTAATGTGTTATGGTGGGGAGTTTATTAATGAAAAAGAATAAAAATTTGTTCAAATTGAATAAGTTGTGCATAAAATACTACGTAAATGAGCTTAATAAGATGGGGTGAAAATAAAAGAAAAGGGTAGACAAAAATAGTGTAATTTGGTTGTTGGAGATTGTTTTAATTGTGAAAAGTTATGTATTAAAGCGCTTCGGGAAGATAGTCACTATTCATTCTAAATAGTTCGTACCCATCCCTTATCCTTTATTATAACCCGAAAAAGACCTATTTGATCCTAAGATTCCTCATTCTAATATTAGTGGAGCACTACGCTAAGGGAAAGCCTATGGTTCGTTATGTGTAACTTCTGAATTCCTTGTGAGAGTGAGCGTAATTTGATTCTTGTACCCATTATTTTATAAGATTCTTCTATGTCTGTAATTATGGGTAACTCTCTTGTATTGAGGGGAACATATTTGATGAATATGGGTGATTAGTATGATGTCCTTTATTGAATGATAAGCATGAGTTTGCCAACTAGGTGAGTCAATTCTTGAGGTTAGTTTGTATTGGAGTAGTGTTCATAAGCTTTCAATTGTGTTGTTACATGCTTAGAGTAGTAACTTGCATTCTTTGTAGTCATTATAGTACTATCTTGGGTGTTTTTCATGCATTAGAATTATAGAGTCTCCTTAGTTAGTGACGCTTATAGTTAAGAGTTATTCTAGGTCGAACAAGGTTTTAAGTATGGGGTGGTGATGTTGGGTGTATTTATGCATTCTTATGTCACTATTCTAGTCTTATTAGCCTTGTTTTGAGCATGATTCGTATGCTATATGGGTTGATAATGAGCTAAATATTTATCTAAGTATCAAAGTACGTGATTATAATGTTCACAGTGAATTCCAAACAAGTTTGTACATAAATGAGTCATTTAGAGTTCAATCGTGGAAACTAGCGTTACTAGCTTGAGCTAGGTGCTTGTCTAGTCAATCCCATTGGATTCTATTGTGTTTAAAGAGTTTTTTATGGTTTAAATGAGTAATTATAAGTGGAATAACTTGTTGGCAATATGTAAAGTTTAGTTTGAATAAGTCAAGAGTCAAAACAATAAGTAGAAGATTAACATGAACTAGCCTAGTCTTAGCTCTTATTTTGATTCATCGTCATGAATATTGTGTTGTTATGATCACCAATTCCTGGTGTGTGATTATGTAGGAAGCTTTTTGAGATGAATATGGTGATATATTGATGATGTAAAGGCTAGAAATTTATGGGAAATACACCCCAAGTTAAGGGATTAAAGATTGGACGATCAACACTTAACCAAAATCGTGGAAGAAACTTCCAGTGTGATGAGGGGATGAGCCCATGGCGCCCTAGCCATAACAGGGCTCTAAAATAGGATTAACCCTAGCTGGAGCGGTGTTCTACAGCAGGCTCAACCCCATATAGAGCGGTGCAACATACAGAGCGGCGCCCCCTCTACTTTCATGCTCTCAAATTGTTGGAATCCTTGTCCAACACGGATTTGGATTACCCATTTTCTATAAATACATAATTGTACACATTTTTAATTATCTTTGGACGTCTTGGAACATCAAGGATCTGATACTACAAGTTTTATTAGGTTTTACATAATTCCTTTAGCTTTTTTTTCTTAGATTATATCATGTATTCAAGCTTTTGGATCATGATTATGTCTATGAGTGGCTAGAAACCTCCTTTTTGCGGTTAAAGACAAGAACATGAGTACTATTATTTTGAATTAAGTTTATTTAATTTGTCTTATCATTATTGGTTGTGTGTTTATCTTTGATTTAACTATTTGATAGATTCATCGCCCAAAAAATATATCAAATGTCTACCTTCTGATCTCGGAAGAGGGAATAGGGGGAAAGAACATAGAGATGAACAAAGTATGGTTCTTATTTCTTTATAAAATAAGGAAGGTGAATTAGTGTCTAGGAAAGGGATATACTTAGATGCTTTACTTTATTCAAATGTAGGATGATAGATTTAAAACACTTAATTGGATTATCGCATCCCCACTCAACGATGTAGTTGTAATGTCTAAATGAGGTAAAAGATTAGAGGCTGGGAGACCATGCTCATTCAGTTAACCCTACGAATAAACAACCAAGATAAGAAAGTTAACGACTGAAGTTCTATAATATAGCATGATTGTTCAAAGTGCTTTAACCTTGGGCTTTACTCCATTGATTGTTTAAAGACTTTTACTTTATGCACTATTACATTACTTTCAATTATAATTTCCAAACTCTCTTTTTGGTTACTCTTGAACAAAATTATCTAAATTGTGAACTAGAATTAAATTGTTGTCTAAACAAGTCCCTATGGAATCGATACTTGGTTTCTTGACGTCCAATTTACTACTTGGTAGACCATGTACACTTGTATATGTTCTGTTAGCAATTGAGGTCATCAACTAGAAGTTTTGGTATGATACTAAATCCTAACCAACGAATGCTCAAATATAATGAAATAAGCCTAAAATCCAAATGAACTATCTAATAATCAAAACGGCAGTTTCATTAAGTCATAAATGACCTATAAATACTGTAGGAAGGCTCAAAATGCTGGAAATGCTTGCAAATCAAGGAAATGACCTAGAGACTCATGACATAAGGTTCTGTGGAGGCACCACTTAGTAGAGAAGGACACTTGGGAGATTGAGAGTGATATAGAAACCCAGTATCCTTAGCTATTTAAGACATCAGGTATATCACAATATTTATCTTTCAGTGATGAAAGTTACTTTAGTAGTGGATATTGTAATGACCCTTTATGTCAATTTAAATGTTTCTACTTATTTTCACTGTTAGAGGTTTTACATAGCTGCACCAAGTCATTGATGACTTGCTAGGATTGACAGTTCAGTTACAGAGCAGTTCATTTGATTGTCAGAGCCAATTCCCTATTTTGAATTCTTTGTTATTTTAAAATGGTCATTGAGAAAAAACTTTAGTAAAACAATCTTGTATGCAAATTTTAACTATACCAGAAGCTTCAAAATTATGACTTTAGGCTATTTAGACCTTTGGCTTGGGTCTCGAGGCACCCGATCTTACTTTGATCTATTAGTTAGAAAGTTAATAAATTAAAATATGGGTGTAGGACCCATATTTTATCAAAACGACCGCAGATGAAATATATGAGTGCTCCATAATGTCTGGGATATCAAACTTTTTATGGTTATATTGTTCACTTGCGTATATGGGATTCCAAATAAATCTCTAGAGGTGGCGAAGACTTGAATAGAAGTTAGCTGGTGCAGCCAGCCAAGGGCCATACTTGTTATATCCTTGTTATGGAAGATGGTGCGACTATAGTGTCCTGTTGTGATTGTGACTTAGATAATAGGTGGGAGGTAGTGCGATTATACATCTGACAATCATGATAGAGAACTCCAAGGCCTGGAATAGGTATAAATTGAGACGTTTTCAATGATTTTGGGCATCTTTCATCATTCTCTTGAGACCTAAGAATCCTAAAAAGTATGAGAGCTTAAAATTAAAGATTGGTGGTGATTGGGAAGATAAATTAAGATTTAATTTCATTATCATCCAATTTAAGGTTAGAATTTACGATTTTCTTGGTGAAGTCTCTTAATTATTTACTCAAAACCCCAAAACCTTTAGTTCTTCGTTTTAGCCCCAATTTAGCTTATTTTTTGCCAAATATTTTAGGGTTATGATTCCTTGATCTTGATAGTATGTTGGATTATTTTTTGAAATGTGTTTTCTGTAAGTGGGACCCACATGGGTTTTGACATGATTTTTGTAGCCGAAGCACAATGGTGAAATATGGGTATTGTTATTATCTTACTGATAAGTACAATGTATTTATGATAGCTTGGCATCTTAAGGAGGCTTCTCGAACAGAAAAAATGGTGGTTTAGTGGTTCGTTGAGCTTCCTTAGGCGACGTGGTAGGTTAATTACCCCTTGATATATTGAGCTACATCATAGTACGTTTGTTGGATCTGGGTTGGGTTTTAGGTATTAGATTGATAAAATGTAAGAGTTAGGGTTAGTTGGATGTTTAGGCTAATTTGAAATCATAAGTTTGAAATACTTATCTTGTTCCTCATACCTTAGGGGAATTAGGTTTCATTTATCATGCTTGGAATGATAATGCTTAGATCTCTCAAGTTAGATAATAATGTTTTAGTTACTCATGTTTAGGGTAAGCTTCGCCTTAGTTTCTTACACCCTTGAAGGTTGCCTTAGTTTCTATGTGTCTTAGCTAATGTATTTAGAATGAATCTTTATATTAGGAATAATTATGGCTAGTTGTACATCTAGAAATGGATTTAGATAACTTAAGCCTAGTTCGGGTAGATTTTGTCTAAAATGGGACTTGAGGATTAGAAGTGAACTCTTAATCCACTTTAGGCTATGGAGGATGTTAGTTATGTAAACCTTTTTGTGTTTATTAGACTCTTGCAAGTGTGTATCAAGTAATATTGATAAATATTAATACTTGATGGTTATCTTGGGTTATGTGGGGGTTGACACCTATTGATTATGCTATTATTTATGGATATTAATGATACTATTTATGATGTGGATTAGACATTTATATATTTATATATATATATATATATATATATATATATATTTATCTAGCTCGAGTCTGGAAGATGATTGTGTTGATGATTATATACACTCAGTCCGAGTCTGGAGGATGACTATAGCACTATTTATTATTTACCAGTTCAAGTCTGGATATTCATTATATTTACTTGTTCAAGTCCGAATATTGATTATATTTACTGGTTCAATCTGGCTATTGATAATTTATCGGTTCAAGTATAGATGTCGACTGTATTTACCAGATCAAGTGGGGATACATACATTTTATGATTGACAATATCCAGATGTGAGATTGAAAAGTAGCAATTTGGGTAAGTTAAAATATGAGAAAATAGTTGTAATGTTAGATGACATAAATGGACTTTGGTAATTGAATGGGTTGGTTAATAAGTGAGGATTAGCTAATAAATAGTGATTAGTGAGTAACGATGATAAGGTTATTAAATGATGGTAACATTATGGAAAGTGGTTAAATTGTGGAATGACCATGTAATGACAATGAAGGTTAGTTATAACATTGGCTGATTGCTTATTCTCTCTTGAGTGTACTCTTCAGTCGTATGGGAGGCTGTGTTAAGTTCCTTACTTTTCTGCACCAATTGGCGTATGAGAGTCAATTTTATAGTTTATAATTTCCTGTGTGATCTTATATTATGATATTATTCTATATACTTATAGATTATGTACAATGGTGTTGGAGATGATTCAAGTTTATTTATGTACCTTGACTTAGTTATGTTATCTTGCATTTTATCAGACTTATATTATTATTTAGCTCAGTCTACTAATGATCCCTACAGAAAACCTATTTTTTGGTACTCATACTATACTTCTATACGTTTTTGGTGTAGAACCGACTACTACTTTCCACCGTTGATCGGCATTCATGTGGTGATTGATTTCTATAGATAGGGTGATCTCTTAGAGTTTGAGTCACCCATTTCTACTCTATCTTGATATTCAGTCTTTTATTCTGAGATAGATATATTAACTATTCCTATATATTTTGAGTTGTATTGATACTATAAGATACTCTTGTACTGGCTCTACCAGGTCGCGGGATTGGTATATTGCATCAATTGTTTATTATATCTAGAATCATTGTTATTTATAAATGGTGTTCTTGAAATTTTATCCATGTTGGGAAATTAATATAAGATTAATCCATTGCAATAGATCCGATTTATGGTTTGGCTTACCTACTGGAGGAATTTAGTAGGTGCTATCATGACTCGTAAATCAGGTCAAGATAGTAATTGGATGACTTTAAGGTCGATTATAACTTTTCTTTCAATGATAGTTCACATATGAATACCTTAAATTATTGATAACATTATTTTCAAATAAAATTCTAGTTTTTTCTTTATGAGCTTAGGATTGCCTTTTAAGGTCCAAAGTTAAGTATAACAATATGAGTATCTATTGTTTTATGATCAGATTAGGCTTGTTTGTTGTCTATTCAGTAGATAAAGCTTCAGTTTGCCTATTCAAACATCTTTAAAGGAAATTTGAAAGTTTTTAGACTCTTTTTCCACATGTCTTGTGTTAGTATTGTTTATAGGGAGTAATCGTGACATGGGGTTCAATATAGTTGAGATAATAAGCATATATATGTGTACTGGTGTATTTGTGTAGGTGATAAAAGAATCAAAGTGATTTTTTAGACTGGTGTTCCAAGATTTTTGATGGGTTTTCCTATCATTTGATATTCTGTTGTATTCCATGGTATTATTGGTTATTTTCCATGGTCTTTGGGAGGAAATGAATGTTGTCGTTTATTTGAGGCACAAAGATTGTTGAAAATCTCATCTATCTTTACTTTTGTGTTTATTTCCATATTTGAAGATTCTTGGATTTATTGTTGTATCTATTTCTCCTAGAGGGTTGTACCGTGTGACTTACACTTCTTGAGGTAGGTTGATGATCCAGTTAAAACCGATTACTATTGTTACTATCTTTTTTGTGTATTTACTTCATTTGTTCATTGTTGAGTATTGGGTAGGTTTATCTATCATGGGTGTATGATAGATGCCATCACAATTTGAGTTTAGTCATTACATGTTTTTATGTCCACTAAAACAAATCTAGTCCTATTTGTACCAAGGTTTCGGTAGAAGTTGATCTATTGAGAGATTACCTTAAATGTATTATTTTTTTACTCAAGAAGTCTAGTTCAAGGGAAATTATATCAACCTAGATAAAAATTAGAAACAATTACGTGCCAAAGTACTGCAAATCTTGCAGACTTCAAAGGCAAAAGGTAACATAATGTTTCCTGCTTTATCCAAAATTAAAGATCCATAAAGAAGTGATTTTCGATGAGAACCATCAAAATGAGAAGGGGACAAGAATGATAACAAGTGGAAAAGTGGTGGGCCTCAAAATTAGAGACAAGAGGGTAGATAGATGACAAAAGGAAAGGAGAATCCATTCCAAGGAAGAGGCAGACAACAACAAAAGCAATGATAGAATGATACAAAGCATACGAGGATTTTCACACTAAATAAAGGTATGAGCCTCACAAAAGACACTCCAATGAACTCATATTCAAATATACAAATTAAAATCTCCTTTGATTCTTTTGATAAAGAAGAAAATGAGAAGATACTCAAAATCATGAAACGATATTGAGTGTATAGGGTAATAAGGATCCATAAAATGGAGAAAGTGTGTCATGAAGAGCATGAGTTGATTCCTTTTTAAGAGTGGCAAAAGGTCAAATCACAGGGAGCAATTAGGTTACACAAATACTAGGTCAAACTTTCATTGACCTAACCAAAACATCAAAGAATAAGTAGGAGAGTTTTGTAGAATGAACGAGGATAAATGAAATTGTTCAATTTGATCCATTATAAAAGAAACATACTCATAAGAGAACTAAAGAGGATACCAAGAAACGGATAGCAAGGATATGATATCAAACAATAAAAAAGAACAAATGCAGCACCAACCCACAGTTATTAGCCAAGATGGATTTCCCAAAGATAAAAAATATATAGAGCTCCTATTCACTACCAAAGAACATACTTCAATGACTAAATAAAGCAGTGAGTAGAATAGTAGTGACAACATCAACCTAAGAACAAATATAATAAGGAAATTCCAATCAACAAGTCCATAGAATTCGCAAAAAACTATGGATAAAAGTCCAAGTCTGAGAAGATGGAGAACATATCTACAAATCTAGTGGTTGAAAAAAACAAAGAGAGTGAGAATATAAAAATGGAGGAGATGGAAGAGAAGCTATTAAAGGAGAATATAGATGACACATATAGTAAGGGCTTACAATAAAAATCAAGGGATGAGAGTATAGAGGTCTACATACCTCCATAGATTCACATAAATATGTCATGACCCGAGACTGACTATAGTCGTAACACAATGCTTATAGTCATTAGTGATCCTAAGCTAACCCATGGCCTGACATATCACTAAAATATAAGTGAAATACTAAAATATCGAGCGAAAGCTAAACTGAAAGTAAACAGATAATAAATGTTAATGGAATCAAAGCTAATATAGTTTGAAATACTCAACAAACTGAAAACATATCTGACTATCTCAAAGCCTCTAAATCATAATAAATTGTTATGAAAAGCCCATAACTACTCCAACAAACTAATATAAAATTAAATACCAAAATAAATCACTGATAACTAGTCTGTGAATAATGAGGACTTACCAATTTGCTGCTGAGTGGTCTAGGAACATGCTAAGTGTTATCCGAGAAATGAACGTTTGAACCTATATTATGAGATAATATAGAAAAAGAAGTATACAATCAATACTTTGAATATACTGAGTATGTGAGATAGGAAACTATCTAGTATAAACTTAACATGAATGAATGAAACATGATAAACTATTTGTAAGACTAAGTATAAATATGTATTGAATGAAACTGAATAACCGAATGCAAGGTCATGCATAATCTAAACAAAGACATAAATTGAGGACTATAGGAGCTAATAATAACTAACATACCTTAATATTTAAAAATCAGTATCCAACTTGTAACCCCAGTTGGCAAGGCATTAGTACCTTGTCAAGGGTACCAACACTGCCTGGCATGGATGCATTAAGCTAAGGTCCCAAAGGACTAGGGTGTCATGCCTCAACTGATGGGTGACCCATTATAACCTATGAAGCACCATATTTTTAAAACTTAGGGGCTTCTACTAACGGTATCATCCTATCTGAAGAGTGAGTCATCGTTCCTGCATTCACTCGGTGCTAAGTACTACTCCCAATTGTAAGATATAAAAACATAAACTAAACTATCCATCATGATATTATTTTGAAATTATAAACTGTGGATAATATGATGTTCACAAAGACATGTAAGCTGATATATGCATGAGTCCCTGGGTATTAGGCATTCATAACCCACCAGCTTTGACTAATGAAACTGAACATGATGATAATAAAAGTTGATCATAATAGGGAATTTCATAATTTAAGAAAAAATCAGTGATTTATCAACCAAAGGGAAATTTATGATTCTGAGTTTGAAAGGATGCTACTCTAATGGGGAAAACATGTAATCATGGTTTCATTAAAAAAATAAACCAAAGGTTTTAAGTAAACTCATATTTGACCTGGAACCTAAAACCATAAGTAGGAAATAAACTTGGCAATTTGAGTTTTTTTTAGGACTTAATGGATTAAAGGAATCCATTTATGAAATCCCACATACTCGGAGGTGGAAGCCTTGGAGAAAGCCTTGGAATTTGAACTTGAAGTTGAGAAACCATAACTTAGGAGAAGAATAATCGCCTCTTTTCTTGGTTTCAATTGATTTTGTGACTTAATAGGGAATTTGAGGTAGTTTAGGCTTACATACCACCCTTGGGGAAGCCTAAATGATGTGGGTTAGGATTTAAACAAATGGTGAAAGACTAAACAACCCTTTTTAATACATGTAGGAAAAAGTCAATATTAGTCGTAATAATTGAGGTAAGGACTTGTTAGGTCAGGTAACAAGTCATGGCTTGGAATTATTGTTAGAGGTTTTAAACCTTGGGCCCTTTATGTTATGAAAATGACTTCCCTTCTAGTGACCCATTGGGTCTGGTAACGGATCATTAGGAAGAGTTATTCTTAGAGACTTGATTTTTGGATTTTTATCTATCAAGATGATGGGTCTAATGACTCATTAGGACTGATAATAAGTCATATACTAAACTTGTCACCACTGAGCTGAAACCTCAGATCCCTCACTATAGTGGAAATCACACCACATAATGAATCGTTGTGTCTAACAATGGACTATTTCTTGAGTCGTTGTCACTGACAGTTGATAGTCCCTCAGGAAAATTTTCCAGAACTTCTTAGTATGATATAGGATTAAAGTAAAACTAGTGAAATTATAATACTAATTCAATTGCCTGTATTTTCATGGGCCTAGAGCTTAAAAACAAAGGGTCGTACAATATCTACCTTTGAAATCATTCATCCCCACATAAAACAGACTAAGCTGAAGCATTAGCAGAAAAACTATGATATTTGCACTGAATAGTTACGAGCTGAAGCATAATCTAATATCTAATTCCATGGCTGATGCTTGAACTGAATTGAACTCATGAATGAATTCTATGACATTAAAATAGCTAAATAGTTTGAGGTAGAAATGAAAGAATTAACTAATTAATTAAGGGAACTATTACATTAAGTTGGGACTGCATTCTAATAGAAAAGTGGGGGGTACTTGGCAAACAAATCCACCTCTACTTCCCATGTAGCTCCCTCAACTAACTAATTTTTTCATAGAACCTTTACCATAGCGAACTCTTTATTCCTCATCCTACGAATTTGACGGTCAACGACCTCAATTAGGGCCTCTTCATAAGAGAGGCTATTTTCCACACCAAACCTTTCTAAAAGGACTGGTGAGGCTAGATCACCAATGTATTTCATCAACAAGGAAACATAGAAAACTAGATGTACTAATGCTAATACTACATGCAGTTCAAACTCATAGGCCACCTTACTTCATCAATTCAAAATATTATAAGGACTAACATAATGGGGGCTGAAATTTCCTCTCTTACCAAAGCTTTTCACCCCTTTTATGGGAAAAATTTTCTAGTAGACAAAATCACTAACATCAAACTCAAGCTCCCTTCTCCTCATATTTGCATTGGATTTCTAATGACTTTTAGCTATTTTTAACCTTTTTCTAATCAACTGAACCTTTTTAACCACCTCATGCCCCGACCCTAGCCCTATTAAGGAATTTTTACCTACCTCAAACCAACCAATTGGATATCTAAACGTCCTACCATAAAGAGCCTCAAATGAAGCTATCTAAATACTGTAGTGATAGCCATTATTATAGGTAAACTCAATCAAAGAAAAGTGATCATCCCAACTACCTTTGAATTTAATCACACATGCCCTTAACATTTTCTTTAATGTCTTAATGGTCCTCTATAACGCCCCGAATTTTTAGGATAGAATAAAAACTATGAATTGGATGTGTTGCTAATCCCGAAGCCATATAATCCTATGCCAATACGGCATGTTAATTACTGTGTAGCATATGAATCCACTCAAGCTTGAATTTAGACCATAGAGGTCCTTCAACTCAAGGACAAGTTGAAACTATTTTGATCGAGTAAGTTTTAGTAGACGTTGTAAAGTGTGTCAGCTTCCATCAACCATAACTCTCCGTGTATGTTCAATTAGGAATCCTACTATATGTCAAATGATAGGTATTCGAGTTAGCTTTCCAACGATACCAATTTTACTAAAATCCAACACCCGACCAAGAATGTATGACCCTTCAAAGTGATAAGAGTTGCCTAACCAATTGCCCATGGCAGCTCGAAAGCATAGGCTATAGCCTAGGTGGCGCCTATGTGTACATAGGAGATAAACTAGGCGAAGCCTATGAAAACATAGACGATATCCTAGGTGGCGCCTATGTAAACATGGGCGATAGCCTAGGCGGCGCCTATGTGAACATAGGCAACGGGATGAGCGGCGCCTATGTAAGGAATTCTGGCTATCTAAGCACTCCATGTTGAGGACAAAGTGGTCCTTTTCCACCCTTACTTAGCCCTAAAACACGAGATTTAGTTCCAAGGACCCAAAAATACTCATTCTTTAATCAAAAGTGCTCAAGATTCTCCTTAGGGTTTCAATATAAAAAAACCCAAATAGTTCAAGATTTGACCGTAGGTTTTCAAAGATGATTACATATTTGGAATCACCAATCCGCAAGCTTCAAGAAACATCTATTATCCTTTGAAATAGAGGTACGTGGGGTTATCCAAAAATCTCATGGGTGTAATTTTGTGAACATGCATACTTTTAAATGGGGGTTTTCAATCAACTACTAATATCTTGATTTCAATATGATTTCTAAGTCATTTTCTTCATGTCATGGGAATTGTTTGCCTATATACTTCAATGGTTGAAACCATGCATATGTGATTTGAGATTTTCCATGGAAGTTTGATAAATATGAATGATGAATTATTTTCAAATTTCCATGATAATGTTTCGATACTCCATATTGTATTATGATCAACAAAAGAGAGCATGAATTTGAAATAAATATTGTTCACCACTTGTAAATGATGAAGCACCTTGGTTTTTACATGATTATGCATATGTGGATGTGATATTGATGACTTGTAAGTTGGGTATGATGATACGCTTCAAAATACAATATGTGATTGAATAAAAAATAAATTTAAATGCATTGATTTTACATGAAAAAGGTGGATGCTCGAAGAAGGCGTTTCAGACACAAGGTTTCATCGCTGGAATAACGTGTTTGCCGACATAGAATATTGGTACCAGGATAAGCAATCTTGTGTACTTGACTTCATGTCATTTCCAAATTAGGACTATAGGTAGGAGCCCGAGCCAAGTGATCTTGGGCACTACCATTGGGTCGAGACACCATGCTGTGTGGTCTTGTGTGTCTCTCCGTCACTTATACTCTAATCTCGGTGGCAACCGAGGTTTTATAGTTGGTATAAATTATGTAGGGTATCCCACCTAGCTCAGTTGCATTTCATTATTATTGAGAAAAACTATTGCATTACATCCATGTGTTTTCAAATGATTTGATACAAAATTGCTTTATAATGGCTCTCAACTATATTTTGTAAAAATATTATGTTTTGCTTTGATAACTCTGCGTGCCAGTAATTTTGTACTGACCTCCTCCCCTCTTCAATCTCTCAGGTTCAGAGGCCCAGTCTAGGGGTCAAGAGAATCAGTAGATCTTTCAGACAGAGTTGCAGAGACAAGTGGTTAGCCTTCTATGTTTTGGAAGGTCTTATGTCCTGCAGTCCTTTTATCTTATATTCAGTTTTGGAGGTCTGCTGGGGGTCTTGTCCCAGTTTTTAGATAGACATTGTTTCAGTCATGTAGTAGAGATTTCGCAGATGGTTTTAGAGATGTTGATTTAGATTGTGGGACACTATTCCCCATTTTTTTTTTCATATGAATCTTGACCATGTTTTTGTTATATTATGTTTCTTCTGCATTACTTTGATCATATGAATTATGTGCATGATTATCAGATAGATAGGGGTGTTTCGGGCCTCCGTAGTTTGAAATGCTCATAATGGCCAGGCCCTGGTTCGGGTCGTGACAAACATGGTATCAAAGCATGGTTCATAGTCCCAGGGTGTCTGTGAAATCACATCAGGTAAAGTCTTATTTATAGGTGTGTAGCACGCCACACTTATAAGCAGGAGGTTGTTAGGCGTTTAGAAAATATTTCCCTTCTTTGTGAGTTAGTTCGTGCTTCAGAGTCTAAACTGTCCCCTAATCAATGATCATTTGTGTTTTACAAACACAGTTATGCCTCCACGTCATATCATCAATCAAAATGCTCAGGCAGATGAGGTCCGTCCCACCCATGGGATGTGGACCCGTAATAGGGCTCACACTCCAAAATTTGTCCCTTCTCTGAGAGTCCCTCCAATCCCAACCAGTCTACCTTGGGCTCTGCAGACTAATGCCAACCGTCCCCCAACTACTCAGGGAGATATTTCAAATGTAGAATTCAGAGATCTATTCATATGCTGACACAGTTGGTAGCTAACCAGGCTCAACGATCAAAAGATGTTGGGTCTGTATCTGTTACACCTGAGGCTACTAGAGTCAGACATTTCATAAAGATGAACCCACCTAAGTTCACTGGCACCAAGGTGGAGGAAGATCCATAGGAGTTCATGGATGAGATGGAAAAGATCTTTAAGGTGATGCATGTGGATGAGGTTGAAGGTGTGGAGCTAGCAACCTATCAGCTTAAGGACGTTGCGAATTATTGGTATGCCAACTGGGAAGATAAAAAAGGTGAAAGTGCTAAGCCCATAGTTTGGGGAGAATTTGTGGAAGCTTACCTTGATCGATTCTTTCCTTTGGAGTTGAGAGAGGCCAAAGCAGAAGAGTTTATGAATCTGAAGCAGGGCAGTATGAGTGTCCAGGAGTAAACTTTAAAGTTTAATAAACTAGCCCGCTATGCACCAGAGTTGACTAGTAATATAAGGGTCCGGATTAGGAAATTTGCATTCGGCCTTACTGAAGACCTAGTAATTGAGTGCCAGGGGGATATGTTGAATAAGGAGTTAGACTTTGCTCGACTGACCATTCATATGCATCAAGTAGAAGAGAAGAAGTAAAAGATTGCTAAATCTAAAGAGAAAGACAGACAGGCTAGATCTGCGGATCAACACCAGAATCAGCCGCAGAGTGGTAACTGGGGTAATAAGTGGTTGAAGAAGAAGAAGTTTTGGAATAATGCACAGTCAGCAGCCAGCGCCCCAGCACCCAGACCACCGACAGACAGACAAACTCAGAGTTTTCAGACTCCTCATGGGTCCAAAGCTCTAGGTACAGAGTCTCAGGGAAGTGTAGCCCAGCAGCGGTGTACTTGTCTGCAGTGTGAGGTTTGTGGAAGGAATCATCTAGGGAAGTTCTAGTTTGAGGGGAGAACCTGCTATACTTGTTGCAAAGTGGGTCACCTTCAAAGAGATTTTCTATCTACTGGAGTAAATGTGGGGGAGGGGGGGAGGGGGGGCGAAGTCCCAAGCCACCTCTACAACTCCTTTTTCTAAGGGTGCCCCTTCAGCTTCCGGAAGCGGTCGCAACCGGTTATATTCTTTGACTAACCGCCAGGAGGCAAAAGCTTCACCAGATGTTGTTACTGGTATGTTACAAATCTTTTCTCATGATATATGTATTGCTTGATCCCGGGTCTACTTTATCCTATGTGACCCCTTATGTGGCTGTTTGTTTCGGGTTTGAGTCCGAAGTTATTGTAGAACCCTTCTCTGTTTCTACTCCTGTAGGTGATTCTTTTGTTACTAGAAGGGTATATAGAAATTATGTCATGTCTATTCATAGTAGAAAAACTATGGCAGACCTTATAGAACTGGATATGATAGATTTTAATGCCATCCTTGGGATGGACTGGATCCATTCGTGTTATGCCACCCTTGATTGTAGAACCCGAAAGGTCACATTTTCTTTCCTGTATGAGACACTAGTTATATGGGCAGGGAGTTCTGTGGAACCTAGAGATCACTTTATCTCTTATCTTATAGCCTAAAAGTTTATCTCCAAAGGTTATATGTATCATCTAATCCGAGTAAAAGATTTAAAAGTTTGAAACCTTCCTCTGCGTTCAGTCCCTGTAGTGAATAAATTCTCAGAAGTCTTTCCTGAAGATCTCCCAGGGATACCCCCTGATAGGGAGATAGATTTTGGCATTGATGTGTTGCCAGACACTCGTCCTATTTCTATTGCGCCATATAGAATGGCTCCCACGGAAATAAAGGAGTTAAAGGAACAACTTACAGACCTCCTAGACAAAGGTTTTATTCATCCTAGTGTTTCCCCATGGGGTGTACCCATGCTCTTCGTGCGAAAGAAGGATGGGACCCTTCGGATGTGCATAGACTACCGTCAGTTGAATAAGGTCACAATTAAAAATAAATATCCTCTTCCTAGGATTGACGACCTTTTTGACCAGCTTCAGGGTGCCAAGTGCTTTTTAAAAGTAAACCTTCATTCGGGTTATCATCATTTGAAGGTTAGGGAGTCAGACATACCCAAGATAGCCTTTCGAACCCGATATGGTCACTACGAATTTCTAGTTATGTCCTTCGGGTTGACTAACACCCCTGTAGCCTTCATGGATCTTATAAATAGAGTGTTCCATCAGTTTCTTGACTTGTTCTTCATTGTATTTATTGATGATATTCTGATCTATTCTAAGATTAAACAGGATCATGCCAATCACCTAGAATTATCCTTCAGACCCTTAAGGATCATCAGCTGTATGCCAAATTTTCTAAGTGTGAATTCTGGTTAGACGCTATTGCCTTCCTGAGGTATATTGTATCAAGTGATGGGATAAGAGTAGATCCCCATAAAGTTGAAGCAGTGAGAAAATGGCCCAGACCCATGTCTCCAACTGATATTCGGAGCTTCTTGGGTTTGGCTGGGTATTACAGAAGGTTCATAGAGAGTTTTTCTTCCATAGCTGCTCCGCTTACTAAATTGACTCAGAAAAAGATAAAGTTTGTGTGGTTTGACTTATGTGAAAACAGTTTTAAGAAGTTGAAGGACAAGCTGACTACTGCTCCTATTTTGACCCTTCCCGAGGGTGTAGATGATTTTGTGGTTTATTGTGATGCATCCTGTGTGGGACTTGGTTGTGTATTGATGCAGCATGGTAAGGTGATAGATTATGCATCTAGGCAGTTAAAGGTGCATGAGCGCAATTACCCCACTCATGACTTGGAGTTAGCAGTTATGGTGTTTGCACTTAAAATCTGGAGGCACTATCTCTATAGATTACATGTTGATATTTATACTGACCATTAGAGTTTACAGTATGTTTTCTCACAAAAAGAATTGAACCTCAGGCAGAGGCGTTGGATAGAGCTTTTGAAATACTATGATATGAGTCTATATTACCATCTGGGCAAGGCAAATGTTGTAGCCAACGTCCTCAGTAGGTTGTCTATGGGCAACCTTTCTTATGTAGAAGAAGGAAAGAAAGAGATGGTAAAGGATATTCACCGCCTTGCAAATCTAGGAGTACGACTCTTAGATTTCGAAGATGGAGGGGTGATTGTTCATGAGTTAGCTAAGTCATCTCTTTGTGCTGAAGTTAAGGAGAAGCAGGTTGAAGATCACATCTTGATGTAAATCAAGAAAGATATGGGTCAACAAAAGGTTATGTCGTTTGAAATTGGTGGCGATGGTATTCTGATATTTCAGGGTAGGTTGTGTGTTTCAAATTTCGATGGGCTACGGGAAAGAATCCTTAATGAGGCGCACACTTCGAGGTATGTCATTTACCCAGGCTCTACTAAGATGTACCATGATCTGAAAACCTTGTATTGGTGGAATAACATGAAACGTGATGTAGCTGATTTTGTGTCCAAGTGTTTGAACTGTCAACAAGTGAAGGTAGAACACATGAGGACGGGTGGTACTTCCCAAGAGATAGCCCTGCCTTTATGGAAGTGGGATATGATAAACATGGACTTTATTACAGGACTTCTGAGATCCCGAAACCAGTATTATTCTATATGGGTGATTGTAGATCGGTTGACCAAGTCAGCCCACTTTTTGCCTGCGAGGACTAATTATTCGGGAGAGGTGATTTACATTGAGGAGATAGTTTGATTGCATGGGGAGCCAGTGTCCATTATATCCGATAGAGGTACACAGTTTTCATCTCAGTTTTGGAGATCCTTTTAGAAGGGTTTAGGTACACAAGTTAATTTGAGCACAGCTTTCCACCCTCAAATGGATGGGCAAGCTGAGCGTACCATTCAGACCCTTAAAGATATGTTGAGGGCATGCATCATTTATTTCAAAGGTAGTTGGATAGATCACCTGCCACTGGTTAAATTCGCTTACAATAATAGCTACCATGCCAGCATCAAGATGGCTCCTATTGAGGCTTTGTATGGGAGGAGATGTAGGTCTCCGATAGGATGCTATAAAGTGGGTGAGACTCAGTTGTATGGGCCTGATCTTGTTCATCAGGCGATGGAGAAAGTGAAAATCATTAGAGAATGACTCAAGACTGCTCAAAGTCGTTAGAAGTCCTATGCCGATGTTCGGAGCAGAGAATTAGAGTTTGAAATTGGTGATTGGGTGTTTCTCAAGGTTTCTCCTATAAAAGGAGTTATGCAGTTTGGAAAAAGGGGTAAATTGGGCCCTCATTATGTAGGTACATATTAGATTTTGAAGAAGATTGGTACAGTTGCATATGAGTTAGAATTGCCTGCAAGTTTGGGTTCTGTTCATCCAGTATTCCATGTATCCATGTTGACGAAATGCATTGGAGATCATTCTATGGTATGGCTAGTAGAGGGTATCAAAGTGACGGAATCCTTGACTTACGAAGAAGAGCTCGTTGAAATTTTAGATCGCCAAGTTTGAAAGCTGAGGAGAAAAGAGATAGCCTCAATAAAGGTACTGTAGATGTATCAGAAAGTCGAAGAAGCAACTTAGGAGTTAGAAGATGACATGAGAATTAGATATCCCAATTTGTTTGCTTCGATTGAGGAGAAGACAGAAGGTATTATTCCTATCTTATGTTTCCTAATCCGTTATTATGCTTGAAATCGTGTATGTGTGTGTCCCGCATCATTATTCGGGGACGAATGATCCTAAGGGGGGATAATGTAACGCCCCGCATTTTTGGGAAAGAATAAAAATCATGATTTCGATGCGTTGCTAATCCCGAGCCATAAAATCCTATATGAATACGGTATGTTAATTATTGTGTAGCATGTGAATCTGCTCAAGCTTGAATTTAGACCATAGAGGTCCTTCAACTCAAGGACGAGTTAAAACTATTTCGATCGACTAAGTTTTAGTAGACATTGTAAAGTGTGTTAGCTTTAATCGACAATAACTCTCTGTGTATGTTGAATTAGGAATCCTACTATGTGTCAAATGATAGGTATTCGAGTTAGCTTTCAATGATACCAATTTCGCTAAAATTCAACACCCGAGCAAGAAGTTATGGCCCTTTAAAGTGATAAGCGTCGCCTAACCAATCGCCCATGGCCACTGCAAATCATAGGCAATAGCCTAGGCGGTGCCTATGTAAACATAGGCGACAGCCTAGGCGGTGCCTATGTAAACATAGGCGATAGCCAAGGCGGCGCCTATGTGAACATAGGCAACGGGATGGACGGTGCCTAAGTATGGAATTCTGGTAATTTAAACATTCCGTGTTGAGGACAAAGTGGTCCTTTTCCACCCTTACTTAGCCCTAAAACATGAGATTTAGTTCAAAGGACCCCAAAATACTCATTCTTTCATCAAAAGTGCTCAAGATTCTCCTTAGGGTTTCAAAATAAAAAAACCCAAATAGTTCAAGATTTGACCATAGGTTTTCAAAGATAATTACATATAGGCAACAACCTAGGCGGCGCCTATGTAAACATAGGCGATAACCTAGGAGGAGCCTATGTAAACATAGGCGATAGCCTAGGCGGCGCCTATGTGAACATAGGCAACGGGATGGGCGGCACCTATGTAAGGAATTCTGGTAATTTAAAAACTCCGTGTTGAGGACAAAGTGGTCCTTTTCCACCCTTACTTAGCCCTTAAACACGAGATTTAGTTCCAAGGACCCCAAAATACTCATTCTTTCATCAAAAGTGCTTAAGATTCTCCTTAGGGTTTCAAAGTAAAAAAATCCAAATAGTTCAAGATTTGACTGTAGGTTTTCAAAGATAATTACATATGTGGAATCACCAATCCGCAAGCTTCAAAAAACATCTATTATCCTTGGAAATAGAGGTACTGGTGTTATCCAAAAATCTCATGGGTGTAGTTTTGTGAACATGCATGCTTTTAAATGGGGGTTTTCAATCAAATGCTAATTTCTTGCTTTCAATATGATTTGTAAGTCATTTTCTTCATGTCATGGGAATTGTTTTCCTATATAATTCAATGGTTGAAACCATGCATATGTGGTTTGAGATTTTGCATGGAAGTTTGATAAATATGAATTATGAATTGTTTTCGAATTCCCATGATAATGTATCGATACTCCATATTTTATTGTGATTAACAAAAGAGAGCATGAATTTGAAATAAATATTGTTCACCAGTTGTGAATGATGAAGTACCTTGGTTTTTACATGATTATGCATATATGGATGTGATATTAATGACTTGCAAGTCGGGTATGATGATACCCTTCAAAATACTATATGTTATTGAATAAAAAAAAAATTTGAATGCATTGATTTTACATGAGAAAGGTGGATGCCAGAAGAAGGCGTTTGAGACACAAGGGCTCATCGCTGGAATAACGTGTTTGCCAATATGGAATATGTTACCAGGCTAAGAGATCTTGTGTACTTGACTTTATGCCATTCCCAAATTGGGACTATAGGTAGGAGCCCGAGCCATGTAATCTTGGGCACTACCATTGGGCGAGACACCTTGCTGTGTGATCTTGTGTGTCTCTCCCTCATTTATACTCTAATCTTTGTGGCAACCGAGGTTTTACAGTTGGTGCAAATTATGTAGGATATTCCACCTAGCTCAGTTGCATTTCATTATTGTTGAGAAAAACTATTGCATTACACCCATGTGTTTTCAAATGATTAGATACGAAATTGCTTTATAATGGCTCTCAGCTATATTTTGTAAAAATATTATGTTTTGCTTTGATATCTCTGCGTGCCAGTACTTTTGTGCTGACTCCCTCCCCTCTTCAACCTCTCAGGTTCAGAGGCCCAGTCTAGGGGTCAAGAGAATCAGTAGATCTTTCAGACAGAGTTGCAGAAACAAGTGGTGAGCCTTTTATGTTTCAGAAGGTCTTATGTCCTGCAGTCCTTTTATCTTATATTCGATTTTAGGGGTCTGCTGGGGGTCTTGTCCCAGTTTTTAGATAGACATTGTTTCAGTTATGTAGTAGATATTTCACAGACGGTTTTAGAGATGTTGATTTAGATTGTGGGACCCTATTCCCCATATTTGTTTTCATATGATTCTTGATCATGTTTCCGTTATATTGTGTTTCTTCTGCATTACTTCAATCATATGAATTATGTACATAATTATCAGACAGATAGGGGTGTTTCGAGCCTCTATGGTTTGAAATGCTCGTCACGGCCATGCCCTGGTTAGGGTCGTGACATCCTCTCTGTCTGACCATCTTTTTGTGGGTGAACAGCTATACTAAGATGAACTTAGGTACCAAGACCCTTCTGAAAACTCTTTCAATATTGAGTGGTGAACTTTGTACCTCTATATGAGATAATGGCTAAAGATACCCCATGCAACTTCATGTACTACCTAATATAGAGCTTAGCATATTCTTTGACTGAGGCTGAAGAGTTAACTAGAAATAAGTGGGCCAACTTAGTCATTATGTCCATGACAACCTAAATAGAAGCATGATGTCGATAAGTACAAGGAAATCCTATAATAAAGGCCATATTTACCACGTCCTACTTCCATGTAGGAATACTAAATTCTAGAAGTATACAACTAGGTATGTGGTGCTCAAACTTAACTTGTTGGCAATTTGGACACTTAGCCATAAATTTTGCAATATCCATCTTCATATTATTCCACCAATAGACTTCTCGCAAGTCATGATACATCTTAGTAGGTCCTGAGCAAATAGAATATTGGGAACTGTGAGCTTCTGCTAATATTCACTACCTCAACTCATTCATATCTAGAAAACATAATCTACCTGAACAACGAAGAACACCGTATCCCCTTTGGGAGAAAACCTCAACATTCTTATTCCGTACTGCCTCTTTCAACTTTTGCAAAATAGGATCTCTATCTTGCTTTTATTTCACCTTAACAACTAAAGAAGATTTTAAACCATTCTGAACCCAGGTACTACCTACAATTGAATCAACAAACCAAACTCCCAACCTAGCAAGATGATGAACCTCACAAAGTAAATCTTTTTTTATCATCCTCAACGTGAGAAAAACTCCTCATAGACAATCATCTAAGGGTATTAGCCACAACATTTCCCTTACCCGGTAAGTACAAGATAGTCATATCATAGTCTTTCAAAAACTGTAGTCACCTTCTCTGACAAAGATTTAGATCCTTTTGGCTTAACACCTACTAAATACTCTTGAAATCAGTAAACACATCAACATGAACCCCATAAAGATAATTCCTTCAAATTTTTAAGGCAAACACGACTAATTCCACCTCTAAATCAAGATACTGAGTTAGGTAGTTCTTCTCACGAGTCTTGATTTTCCTAGAGGCATATGTTATAAACTTTCCCCGCTGCATCAATACACAACCAAGCCTAACTCTGGAAGTATCAAATATACCATAAAGCTATATGACCCTCCAATAGTGTCAAAACTATAGCAGAGGTGAGTCGAGTTTTCAACTCCTAAAAACTCTTCTCTCAAGAATCAGACCACTGGAATTTGAATTTTTTCTAAGTTAGTTTGGACATAGGAGAAACAGTAGAGGATGATCCTTAAAAAATTGTCTATAGTAAACCACTAAACCAAAGAAACTCCCCATATCTGATGGAGAGATAATTCTAGGCAAATTTCTTATTTCTTTAGTCTTTTGAGGACCAACTCAAATGCCTTCACTAGAAATGATATGACCAAGAAATGCTATTGATTTAAACTAGAATTCACCCTTGGTAAACTTAGTGAATAACTGGTGATCTTTAAGAGTCTTCAAAATAATTCTCAAGTGATTTGCGTGTTCACCTTTACTTCGAGAATAAACAAGGATGTCATCTATGAAGACTATAAAAAGCATGTCAAAGTACTACTTGAACACCCTGTTCATCAAGTCCATAAGATCTACAGGAGAATTTGTTAGTCACAAAGATATAACAATAAATTTATAGTATACTTAGTTCTGATGGCCATTTTCAGAATATCACAATGTCTGACTCTGAGATGATGAAGGTTTATCTTAGAAAAACAATTAACACCCTAAAGTTGGTTGAACAAGTCATCAATATTGGAGCTGGGATACTTATTTTTGATTTTGACTTTGTTCAAGTGACGTTTGTTGATGCATATTTTGAGAGAGTTATATTTCTTGTGTGCAAAATGAACTGGAGCATCTGATAGAGAGACACTCGTCCTGATAAAACCCTTGTCTAAGAGATATCTTTTTTGTTCTTTTAATTCCTTATGATCAATTGGATCATTCTATAAGGTGGAATCAAAATAAGCTAGGTATTTGGCAGGAGATCTATTTCAAAGAAGAAATTTTGAGAAGATCTTCAAGAAACACTTCTGGATATTCATTTACTACAGGAACTAAATTAAGACTCGAGAATTTAGACCTTGAGTCCTTGACTCAAGAAATATATAGATGCACTCTGTGGAGATAATGTTTTTTTCTTTAAGAAACAAAATAAACTGACCTATAGGCACTGAGGTACTACCCTTCCACTTTAATCTTGGCTTATTTAGAAACTAAAATTGGAATAATCTATTTCCATAATAAACTGAGGCATAGAAAGAGTGGATCCAATCCATGCCCAGAATGACATCAAAACCAGTCATGTCTAACTTTACAATGTCGACTGAAGTGACTTTTTGGGATACTATGGCTGGGCATTTTCCATATACCCATTTGGCTATGATTGAACTACCGACAGTAGAAACTAAGAAAGGTTTTTCTATGATTTTTTTGGACTGACACCAAAATCTACTACCATAAAGTAATTCACGAAGAAAAGTGTGGCTTCGGGATCTAAAAATGCATAAACATGAAGGTGAAAGATTTGAAACATACCAGTAACCACATCAGGAGAACCCTTCTAATCTTGTAGAACCTTTAAGTCATAGAACCTACCCTAAAGATGTTCACCAGTTGCACTAGAGGTGGCTCCCTACTAAGTCAGGTAACTTTCTAGAACTGCTAAAGAGTTATCTTTTCTCTACTGGTGATCATTCCTACCTCTGTTTGAAATTGTTGGGAAATACCTAACTGTATGGCCTAAATTTCCACACCTAAAGTAGGCATCACTACCATCCATGCACTCACCTTTGTGGTTCTTACCACATCTTTTGCGAATTGGGTTGGTGTAAGCACTATTTATACTACCTTGGGACTTAGAGCTTGGTGTTTTATCTTGAGTATATTGTCTAAATTTGGGCACTAGAGAACTGGCAAAAGTTGGGGTTGTGGCTGAATATTTTTGGCAGAACTAAGAATGAGTTCCACCATCTAACCTCGATTGAGATAAATTAATACTTCCAGTTCTAACCCTCTTATTCTCCTTTTCTTCTCCCTGATCTTCTCTTCCTCAATCTGTTAAGCGTAGAAAATCAATTTGGAGATGTTTATTTCCTTAATAAACATGGTTATTCTACACTCTTTCACCACGACCTTAGAAACACCGGATATAAACTTGCTCATTCGGTCCATAGATTCAACTACCATGGATGGAGCATACCTTGCCACCTGAGTAAGTTTGAGTAGATACTCCTTCACACTTAAGTTGCCTTGCTTCTAGTTTATGAACTCCCGCGCCTTGTATTTCCTTAAGTGGAATGAATCAGTCCAAAAATGCAGCAACAATCTCATCCCATTCTAATGGCCCTACATCTGCACCTCTATATTCCTTCCACTACTTAAACAAAGTATGAGCCACTTCTTGTAGTTGGTAAGCAGCCAAATCATCACTCTCACTTAAATTTACACCCATTATCTTATTTAATTTTTAAACTCTATATAAAAACTCCCATGGGTCCTCTTTAGATTTAGACCCAAGAATGCTGGCGGATTAATTCGAGTAAAGTCCCAAGTTCTAGTTTTCATCATATTTGCTACTTTGTTAGTTAGGAAAATAGCCTGTTGGTTATTCTAAGAAGTCATATATTGGGAAAATGTTATGAAAGTAGCACTAAACTTAGCATGAGAGATTTTCTTATTCAGAGAGTCTTCGGGAACTGGCGATGGTCCATCTCTCCTTCCATTAGTTCTATTAGGAGGCATGTTATGTAAATGAATTAAGGATGAGTTAGAAGAAAAATTATAATAGAATTTACACCTATCACATGACATGAATCATGAAAGAAGTAAAACATTCCTAAAAGTTTTCATAGCCTCTTGCTCATAAGTGTGGTGTGCTTCACACCTTTGAATAAGATTCTACTTAACTTGGCTTTCAGAAAACCTAGAATACTTTAACTGATGCTAAGAGTAAAAAGTGACCCCAAGCTAACCTATGGCCTGGCAATCACTAAAATAGTTGAGAAAAACTAAAATACTAGGTAGAAGCTAAACAGAAAGTGAACTCATAATAAATGATAATGGAATCAATGCTAATATAGTATGAAATAGTCAACAAACTAAAAATATATTTGGCTATCTAAAATCCTCTAAATCATTATGAGTTGTTGGGACAAGATCCCAACTAACTCCAACTAACTTAAATAAAATAAACTGCTAAAATTTATAACAGATAAATAGTCCTCAAATTATGAGTACTCACAAGACTATTGAGTGGTACGGGAACGTGCTAAGTGCAATTTTTGTACTGAGTGTCCAAACCTATATTATGAGATTATATAGAACAAAGAAGTATTTGATAAGTTCTTTTAATGTAGTAAGTATGTGAGATGGGAAAATAACTAGTTTAAATTGAACATGAGTACATGAAACATGATAAACTATATTCAAGACCAAGTATAAATATGCACCGAATGAAACTAAATAACTGAATAAAAGGTTATGCATAATTTGAACTGAGACATAAACTAAAGCATGAACTAAAACATGAACTGGGGACTGTGGGAGCTAATAATAACCAACAAACCCCAATATGAGCAAATCAGGGTCAAACCTATAAACCCAGTTTAAAGGGTTTCAGTGCCTTACCAAGGGTACCAAGACTAGCTGGCGTGGATCCACTAAATTGAGGTCCCAAAGGATTAGGGTGTCATTCCTCAACTGATGGATGAACTCTTATAACCTATGATATCACCATATTTTTTGAACTTAGGTACTTCTACTAATGATCTCATCCTAACTGATGAGTAAGCCGTCATCCTATGTTCACTCAGTGCTAAGTACTACTCCCGATTGAAAGACACTGAAACATAAACTGAATTTCTCATCATGATATCATTCTAAAATTATCAATTATGGATAATATAAACTTCTTGAATATATATAAACTAATATATACATAAGTCCCTAGGTATCAGGAGTTCATAACCCATCAGATTTGATTAATACAACTAAATATGATGATAATAAAAGCTAATATTAATAGGGAAATTCATATTTTAATCCCAACTCAATGATTTATCAACCAAATGGAAATTTATGATTCTCAGTATGAAAGGATGGCACTCCTATGCAAAAATATGAACTCATGGTTTCATTACAAAAAAATATTAAAGGGATAAAGTAAACTCATATTTGAACAAGAACCCAAAACCTTAAGGAGGCTATAAACTTAGGAACTTGAGATATTCTTAAGACTCAATGGATGTAAGGAATCCATTGATGAAATACCATATACATAGAGGTGGAAGTCTTGGAGAAATCTTTGGAATTTGAAATTGAAGTTGAGAAACCCTAACTTGTCTTTGAAGAAGTATGATCACCCATTTTCTTATTTTTAATTGATTTTGTGACTTAATAGGTAATATGTGGAAATTTAGGCATATATACCATCATAAGGGGAGCCTTAAAAAAGTGGGTTAGGAGTTAAAAAATAGGGAAAAACTAGAAACAACACTTTTTAAAATGTGGAGGAAAAAATGAATCATTAGGTCGGGTAATAAGTCATGGCCTAGAATCATTGTCAGAGGTTCTACACCTTAGGCCATTTATGTTATTACAACAATTCCCCCCTGATGGTATGTTGGGTCTGATAACTTATTATAAACAGGGGTCATTGTGAGGGACTTGATTTCTAAATTTCTTTCTGTTGTGACGACAAGTTCACCTAGTGACTCAATAGGAGTGATAACGAGTCATATGCTAAACTCATCATCACTGATCTAAGTCTATGATCCCTCACTATTATGGCAATGAATCCACACAATAACTCATTGTGTCTGACAATAGGCTATTTTTAAAGTCATTGTCACTGGCAGTTGACAGTCCCTTAGGGAACTTTTCCAAAACTTCTTACTAAGATATTGAATTAAGGTAAGACTAGTGGTATTAGAAATCTAATTCAATGGCCTATCGTTTAATGAGTCTAAACCTCAAAAACTTAAGGTATTGCAAAAATACTTCAATATTTATTTTATACTAGTAAAAGGGAAAGAATGAAGATTTTACTATAGAGTCCATAACAAGAAACATCAATCAAATTACCATCAATAATTTATATCCCATATAGGTTGATAAGACCAAAGGGTACACCAACCAACAAAAAGTAGAGTACAAGATACAGATAAGGATATAACTTTTCTTTGACCTTTATTAAAGAAGAATGCCTCCAAAATGCTTAAACTACAAGAAACAAGATTTTTTTTTTGAATATTTGATCAATCAATACTAAATAGGTTTATGAGAGATTAATTAATCTAAAGAAGAAACCAGTATTGGTTGATTGGTTTGGTGGAACCTTTTGAAGATTCATCAAACATTGATATGTGTAGAAGAACTTTGGGCATCATATTGCTATGGATAATTGTTCAGGAAAGATTTGGTTGCTTAAAAAATAAGAATATTAAATAATCATAACTGTAGACACTAATCAATTTATTAGAGTCATTTTTCATTATAACAATTAGCGAGGGAATTTTTGTATAGTAGTGGACATAGTTTTCAATACTAGAATTAGAATAAAATGGGGAATTTACTATACCACATTGCTGATCATTATGCTAACTCCTAGTTAATTGGATGGGGCTTTAATATGATATTATCCTTGGAAGAAAAGCTTGGTGAATTAGAAGACTTTATTACGATATAGAGTTTTAAAACCAAATTGTCATTGGCACGAAGTCGATTCTGGGTTAAGAAAAATCACTCTCTAAATTTTATCTCTCTTGACAATTATATGTTGAACTTCCCACCATTTACAGTTGGTATTATGGCTTCATATACATTGGTAGAGCTTCTTCAACCGCTGAACAATTCATCACAAGATTGGTATGGTTGCACCCATTCCCCTTAGAAAACTCTACCCATATATGTGCTTCACTTCTTTCAATAGGTACCCTAATCGGATGATTATTCAGCTCAAATTTCTGCCGATCAGCTTCGATGGGCTCAGGCGATCCTCAATTAAGCTCAATCAGAAAAGCTTGTTACACTAGGGGAGGTGACGCAGAACATAATTCAATTTACACCGACATTCAATTCAAAACATGCTTAATCGGAGTCCATATCCATAGAGAAGTTATATTCGGTTCTAATTCAACTACAATTCATTCTGACTTGCCTAATGCATAGTGATGGTGGTAATCTCCCTATTCTATCTACTCAACTATATTGTGAGAAACCTACTATGGTGAATCCCTTTGTCAATAAGGAACCCGATATGGATGTTTTGATGTCCATGCCGAGAACTGGAATTCTTGTACCTGTAGAGGCCCTTAGTACTACTGTTGTTTGGCCAAAAACCAAATCATGGACATGATTCTCCCATTGTTAGGGTTACCCATTCATTGGCTATAAAGTTTAGAGAATAAGAGGCTATGAAAGCTGAGCTTATTCAAATTGAACCCCTAAAAATAACTACCAAACAAAGTCTCCCAGTGGTTGTGTTTAGATCTGAGCATTACAATATCAAATTAGCTAAGAGATATAAGTTTTCTCTAATTGGGAAATTTGAAAACAACACGCCCAAGATGAAGGTGATTAGGCGATAATTTATTTTGCAAACTGAGTTAAAAGGGAAGGTCAAACTCACTCACTTTAAGTTCAGGCATCTATTCATTGACTTGGATAATAAATATGATCATTCTACTGTATGGTCAAAAGGGAAGATGTACATCCAAGGTCAGATGATGCATTTTCAACTGTTGACTCCCATCTTTAACCTTGAAGAAGAAACTCCAATGGTCCCTATATGGATTAGTCTGCCTGAGATTCCCTGGCACTTTTATTGTTTTGAGGTAGTGACACCTCTTTTATCCCCTATTGGTAAGGTTTTATTTCTTGATCTGGCAAATTACAAGAAAACTAGGGGTAGAGTGGCTAAGGTTAAGTTGCAGATTGATCTCACCAAGACAAGACCCCAACATGTTTGGTTGGGTTATGATGATGATGAATATGGGGAAGGTAGATGGAAACATATTATGTATGAAGAGGTTCTAGAATGTTGTTCATATTACAAATATCAAGGGCATGTTACAAGATCTTGTGTTGTCAAAGGAAAGGTTGAGGTTCCTAGATAAAAACTATTTTTCAATGAGGATCATCAGGGTGGAGGTCTACCAAATGAATTCCCTCAAATAGGTCAAAGGTTGCAGACTTTACATGATATAATGCAGCCGTAAAATGAAGATAAAGGCAAGACAATTATCAATGAATGGTAGAATCAAAAAAAGAAGGGTAGGGATAACCAAAGAATGATATTCAAGCCAAAGTCACAAAATAAATATAAAATGGATCCACTTGATAAGTCTGCTTCATCTACATCTAATGCTTTTACCACCCTTCAACATGACCAGGGTGGAACTGAGCACAACTGTCCAGTTAATATTGAGGAGGCTAGCAAAGATATGTCACAGCCTAAGGATCCTGATGATATAGAGTGTGATGAAGGGAGAAACTTGGATAATATTGGCGAGGTAAAACAGTTGAACAGCTCAACTGATATTAATTAAGAGGATATGCAGCATGATAAGTTGGCACCAGAAATGGTTCAAGGTGAGACTTCTAACGCTGAAACTTATTCTCAAGAGGATCTAATTCTTGAATAGAAGTGATCAACGCAGTGTAAATCCAGTCTTTAGGAATTTTCTTGACTCTTCTCAGGAGATTGAAGATGAATACAGAGTGATTCATTCTGAAGATGAAGTAGATAATAGCAAAATGGAGCACATAAAAGGCATTGATGACAATGTGAATGATGTATTTGATATAGGGATCAAGTAGATTATAATATGGAGGTTAATCAAATTACTAATCAACAAGGGCTTTCACCCAGGGGGTCTTTATTCAGAGCTAAGAATGGGACAAAACCAACTATGTCTAGCATGTCCGGACCCATAACCTGGCCTTGTACTAGGTCTCATAGTCATAAAACATCCAAATGATTAGACATCTCATTCAAGGGGTATATTTACCTAAGGTTTTTTGGAGAGACTTTAGCAACTCATCAATATTCATCAAATCTCTTTGATAGCAATTTTGGAACCTCTTTCTAATAATACACATCTTGAAAAAGCTAAAAGAAAGCTCAAGATGGAGCATTCTCTCTATAATCGTAATGAAAAAATATGGGACTTTTGGACAGTAGATGTCTCTTAAGGCATCATTGCTAATGAAGAGCAACAGATTACCTACTCAGTTTCTCATAGTGCTTTAGTCCAAACTTATCTGATGACATTTGTTTATGCTATGTGTAGAGACACTTTAGGGAAGACCCTTGTGGAATAAAATGGTGCATCTAGCTACAACACCTTTACCTTGGTGTACTATTGGTGACTTCAATGTAATCACTAAAGTTGATGAAAAACTGCGTGGCATCCTTTATGACATGAGAAAGAGTTTTTAATTTCTGGGGGTAATTGAATCTTGTGGGCTAACTGATTTGGGCTTTCATGGTCCCAAATTTATATGGTCTAATCTTAAGAGGTATCCAGTTCAGAATTTGTAAAAGATTGGATAGAGCAATGGTTTTTAATACATGGTTGGAGAAAATGCCATTGTCCACCATTACTAATCTATCTTCTATAGGTTCTGATCATCACTCTCTACTTATGGAGATGTTGGATAGGGTGGATTCACTTATTAAATACTTCAAATTTCCAGATTGCTGGGTAGAAAATCCCTTATTTGTAAACACAGTGGAGACTTGTTGGCAGAAGCCTTGTACAGGTACACCTATGTGGAGATTTCAACAGAAGTTAAAGAGATTAATTACAACTCTTAGTCATTTGTCTAAATTAGAATTTGGTGACATCTATGAAAATATAAAGAATTATAAAGAGAAAGTCAAAGAAGCTGAGGAAAAATTGATCCTAAACAACATAGATAGGAATAGACAAGAGTTTCACAGGCTGTAGGCTAAGTACATCAGACACCTCAAGGTTGAGGATGCTATATTAAGACAAAAATCTTAATTTCATTGGTTTAAATTTGGAGATGTAAATTCCAAATACTTTCATGCTCTCATGGGATAAGAAAAAGAATGTTTATTCATAAAATCAAAAATAAGAAAGGGAGTGGATTTAAGGTGATGCTGATATTACTGTTGCTGCATGTAAACACTTCCAAGACATATTTATTAGGAAGGCTAAACATGTACAGGAAGAGATATTGGTCAATACTCCTAAGCTAGTATTAGATGAGTAAAATGATACCTACAGGATTTCCCTACTCTGAAGAAGATTGTGTTTTAAACGAGTGCTCACTCTGCAGCTGGTCCTGATGGTATGAATGAGAGGTTTTTTCAGTCTTGTTGGCACATCATAGGGGAGGATCTTCTACAGGTGGTGATAGCTTTATTTTATGGTCAAACTATGCCCAAATATTTCTTCCACGCCTGTTTAGCCTTACTTACTAAAGTTACTCACCCCAACAAACTCTTTAAATATAGACCTATTAGCTTGAGTAACTTTGCTAACAAGGTCATTTCTAAACTTATCTATCTCAAAATTGCCCTCATCCTACCTTCTCCTATGTCTAATAACTAGTCTTACTTTGTGAGATTTAGAAATATAGCTGAGAATATTATGCTTTCCCAGGAGATCATCAACGGAATTATGAAACTAGTGGCAGGTCGAAATATGGCTATTAAACATGACATGGCCAAGGCCTATGATAGGGTGTCTTTGTCTTATACTTGCCTTATTCAAAGAAGATTTGGATTTAATGAGACAATTAATAACATAATTTAGAAGATTCTATGAAACAACTGGTACTCTGTGCTGGTGAATGGTACCGGACATGGTTTCTTCCACTCTACCAGGGGATGAAAGCACTATGACCCCCTCTCTCCTGCTCTATTCATTCTTAGGGCTAAAGTTTTGTCAAAAGCCATAAACACACTGCACTATCATCCTCAGAATTATGGTTTTCACATGTCAAGACATGGCCTTTAGATTAGTTATCTCAGTTTTGCTGATGACATAATCATATTCTCTACTGGCAGAAGACAAACCTTGAGACTACTTATGAATCCTCTGACATCTTATGAAGTAGTATCAATCCAAATGACCAACAAGGAAAAGAGTCACTTTATATTAACAGATCAAGATTTTTCTTTCACTGTTACAATGATTAAAGCTAAAACTGGTCTTTAGCAGAAACACAACCCCATTACATACCTTGGATTCCCAATCTATATTGGTAGACAAAGAATCAGTCATTATGCTGGGTTGGTCAGTAAAGTTGCTTCCAGAATATTAGGTTGGCACTCTAGATCACTTTGTTATGGGGGTAAAGCTATCTTGGTGAAATATGTCCTACAATCAATTCCCATCCATATCCTTTCAGTATGCATACCCCCAAGACTATTCTAAAAAACTTGGTAAGCCTGTTTGCTATTTTCTTTTGGGGATAGAAAGAGTTTGCTTTCCTACTAATGAGGGAGAAATTGGTATCAGACATATTGCTGCCATGTATAGATATCTGTAGTTGAAGAAATGGTGGATCTTCAGGACTAGAAATACTCTTTGGGGAAATTTCTTACTAGCCAAATACTGTCAGAGAGTTAGTGCTATGGCTAGGAAAGGCTGCAATGGGCACTCACTGATATGGACGGCCATGAAGAAAAATAAGAAGGAAGCTAAAAATTATACATTCTGGGGAATTACATCAGGTACATGCTTCTTTTGGTAGGATAATTGGTCTGGTCTGGGACCTCTACATAATTACAAAGCTGATGGTATTAGATCAAACAATGTTAAGGTTGCAACATTCATAGCTGAAGGTGCATGGAATATTCAAAAATTAATCACAAATCTTCCCCTACAACTGTTACAAGTTGTCCTCAAAATCTTATTTAATTTCAAAGAGGGAGTTGCTGATTTTCCTATTTGGACATTGAATGCAAGTGGAGAATTTAGTTGTTTTTCTACCTGGGGACTAACATGTTAATCCCTTTTAAATGCTCCTTCCTTCTTTAGATAGTTCTGAGAAGAAAATTGCCTACAAATAATAGACTCACCCAATTTGGTATTGCTCCTGCTACTTGTGGTTGTTGTTCTGCTTCTGGCTGGGACACCATCCAACATACCTTTGTTAATGGAATCTTTGCTAAGCATATCTGGCATAATTTCTCTTCTTCTTTGGGGATGATTCATGACACAACTTTACTTAGAAATTTGCTGCTGAATTTATGGAGTTCTAAGGCTAATAATAGTACTCATAAGATGGTGATGTAGGATCTTCCCATTATTATTTGCTGGAATTTGTGGAAAAATAGATGTGCTATCAAGCATAGTAGAAAACACCTCAACTGGCCAGCGTTAAATTTCTCATCTACAAAGACATCTATCACTTATTACACACTGCCTTTCCATACATTGGTTGGCCTACTGGATAGTCCTACTGGATGGCATATGTTGAGAAATGCAGACAACAGACAAAAGTAACAACTATGTATTTGTCTAAACTACCAGCTAATAAGATTTGAATTTTGATGGTATTGCTCTCACTAATCCTGAAAAGATGGAGTAAGGGGGGGTCATTAGAGATCACAATGGTGATCTCATTTATGCCTATTCTACATTTTTGGGCTAGGGGACCAAAACTAAAGCAGAAGTGGAGCTACTATCTAGGGACTATCTTGGTGTCTAAGGAATAACATTCAATAGGTTATATTGGAGGTGGACTCTGAACTCTTGGTCAGGTAGATAAGAAAGAAAATACCAATCCCATGGCAACTACAACCTCTAATTGAATCCTTGCTTAAACTCATTGCACAGTTCCAATTGTGTATCTGCTGATATATTTATAAGGAAGCCAACTTTGTAGCTGATGCCTTATCGAAAGTCAGTCATCTGTCAGATTAACATCAACATTATTTCTATTGGTGTTAGCATCTCTTAGAGGTAGCAAGATAATTTTAGCTAGACAAACTAGGCATGCCAAGTTTTAGAAGAAGAAAATTAAACAGGTTACATAAGATACTTAGAGAAATCTTAGTATTCCAAAGTGATAGACAAACATTCTATGTACAATTCATTTATGGTAGTTTGCATTTTATTTGTAATCTTAGATTGGAGGTCAAGTTTTATACCCCCTTTATGTACAACTTCTTATGATTAATGATAAGGCCTAGGGGTAATGCTTAGCCACTAAAATTTATTTAAAAAAATAAAAGTTTCAAAACTATATAAATAACTGTAGATTGTTTGATACATGCTTTATTGGAAGTACTTACACTTGGTGGAATGGAAGAATAAATAGGCTTGCTTTTTCAAAAGGCTTAACAGTGTTCTTAATAATTAGAAGTTGTTAGAGGAATTTCATGCTATTGGTGCCAAGCATTTGATAAAGAAGGGCCAGATCACTCACCACTATAAGTTCATGACTCCCAAGATTCCATTCCTATTATTAGATCTTTCAAATCTAAAACTTTTTGGACTAAGGTATCATGGAGTTGTTAAATAAAAGCTAGAAAACCAATTTCATAGGAAAACCCTTGATGATTTTTGGTCAAAAAATAAAGAATTTGATGTTGATTGTTATATTTTTCAAAAAAGTACCACTCTTGAGGACATCTTTCAGGTGGAAGAGGCTCAATTTTAATTAGATCCTATTCACATTATTAGAGAAAATGATAGCTCCATGCGAAATGATGAGAATATAGAAGCCCTAAGAATACCTTCATCAAAGTCTCAAACCTAGATTATTGAGTTTAATGTGAAATAAAGAAGATATTTATACTTAAAGAAGAGTTCAAGAATGAGTTCAAGAATTATGAAGAAGAATGGGTTAAGTGCTACACATATTTCGTCACTCAAGTTCAATCCCTAAAGAAAGAAGATTGGGCTCGTCTGAGTTTTGATTAAATTTAGAAACTTTTCTTATTTTCGTAGAGATACTTTTTGGTTATTTTATTTATATATTTTCCTAGTCCTAGTAGGATTTTATTTATTATTTCCATAAAAGTAGATCCTAATCATATGCTATTTAGGGCATATTTTTCCTCGTTCTAGTTAGATTTGATTTACTATTTTCATAAAAGTAGATTCCAATCATATGTTATTTGGGATAGTTTTTTTCCATATATATAGAGCATAATTTTGTTATTTTCAATCAGACAACATTTTTATTAATTGAAAGTTTCTCTTCTTTACACCATTGTGTATGACTACTTGAAATTTATCCCACAACATTATAAGAATAATTTTTAGAAGGTTAGATCAATTCTTAAATTTGATATCAAAGAAGGTGATTTGTCTTATACTAATTGTTGTCTTTAATTTCTTCAAAATAGAGGTTTAGATCAGTTTTGATCTAATTCTTGAATTGACTCTATTAGTATTGTAATTAGTCTTAATCTTCTTATTTTAAATACTAAGATTAATTAGAATTCTTAGCATTTATTCTCGAAATTAGAGTGTTATTCTGTAACTTTATCTATCTTTAATTTCTTGTCTTTAGTCTTAGTATATTCACTTCCACATTTTGTATTGATTTATTCAAGTAACCGATTCTTATCAAGTTCTATCAGAGCAATTCTATCAAGATTTTATTCTTGATAATTCTTAG
>NC_061117.1:63381454-63405154 GCF_002878395.1 Capsicum annuum
CATCAATACATAATATTTCAACCTAGGAGTCAAGCTGTTCAAGCTTCAAAATTCAAATAAAATTAAGATCCATTAGGCAACTATGAGAATGAATTGGAGAAAGCTTATCAAAGGTGAAACTAAAAGAGAGCAGTAGTAGCTAGGGTTAAGGATGATAATATTAGTAGAATTAAGATAAAAATGCCTAATTTCAAAGAACTTATATCTTAATTCGGAGAGAAAGGTGGAGTCCATATTTAACCATCATAACTACTCTAAAGGTAAAAAGGTTAAACTTGCGGTGGTTGAGTTGTTGGACTATGCTGCTATTTGGTAGAAGAAATTTAGTTGAGACAAACTAGACAATGTAGAACTGCCTATTGCAAAATGGGACACAATGAGGAGGGTTATGAGGAAGCATTTTGTTCCAACACACTTTCAAAGAGATATGCAAAAATGCCTTCAAAATATGAGGCAACGATCTATGTTTGTGCATGATTACTTTAAGGTTATGGATATGGCTATGATCCAAGAAAATTGTAATAAAGAAGAAGAGACCAATATGGCTCGGTTTATCAATGGGTTAAATAAAAAAATTGCTAACTTAGTAGAATTATAACAATATGCGGATTTAGACGAGTTAATAGAGTTGGTTGTAGAGGTCAAAAAACAAAATAAAAGGAAGAAACCTACTATCTCATGGAAAAATTGGTCTACTACAACTCCAAGAAGCCATGGAAAACCTATGAGGATAAACTATTAAATAACAGGATGATAAGGTCAGAGTTAAATTAGTGGCCAAAAATGAAGGTAAAGCTTTTAACTTAAAAACCACCACTCCTTCTACACCTTCAAGTGCAAAACAATGTCACTACAATATCACAAGTATTAAGGTAGGGGGCATAAGGTGTTTGGATTTCCAAATATAAGAGTTAAAATCATTAAAGATAGTGGCGGAATATTAGATTGAAAAAAGTGAGGTAAAAAAAGAAGAGGGCATTGGGAGAGAGGACGAAAATTATATGGATCCTATTAACAAGGAAAAGTTTTTATGGGTAGTTAGGCGTCTTATGCACATTAATATTATAGTGCTTGATAGTGCTCAAAAATAAAATATTTTTCATACATTATGTTGGATAAAACGTAGAATTTTCTTTAAGATTATTGATAATAATAGTTGTGCTAATGTTGTAAGTGTATACGCGGTGGACAAATTAGGAATTACATGCAAAAAAATTAAGACGAATTAGAAGATCCAAAGGTTGAATGAATATGGAGAACTAAAAGAGAGTAAAAAATGCATAATTTTTTTCTATTGGGGAGTATTCTCATGAAGTTCTTTGTGATGTTATACCAATGCAAGCTTCTCATATTTATTGGGTCAACCCTGACAATAAGATAGATATGTTTTCCATAATTGGACGAGGAATAAGTACTTTCTTGAACATAAGGGGATAAAGTATATTCTATCACCCTTAACTCCTTCCTAAGTGTATGAGAGGAAAGAAGATAAGGGTTACAAAAAACATGGGGAGAGATCAAAAAAGAAGAGTGATAAAAAAGAGTTGGTGAGAGGAAAGATGATAAGGGTTACAAAAAACTATCTTGCAAAATTTTAAGAGTGTTTACTTGTGAAAAATGAGGGGATGCCTATTTTATTACTTACATATAGGGAGGTTCGGGTTATCATTAATTATTTAACTCCTTTTCCTACTGTTGTTTCAAATATTTGCAAGATTTTGCTAATGTCTTTCCTAAGGATATGCCTAGAGGGTTACATCTTTTGAGTGGAATAGAACATAAAATTATGTTTATGCCTGGGTCTCAACTTCGGCCCACTTGTAGAAGCAATACCAATGAAACAAGGCAACTACAAGGATAAGTGAAAGTGTTTACTAGAAAGGGATTTCTGAGAGTAAGTTTGAACCCATGCTTTATTCTTGTTTTCTTAGTGACAAAAAATGATGGAACTTGGAATATATGTGGATTGTCATGCCATAAATAAAATAACTGTAAAGTATCATTATCTTATTCCTAATCTAGCTGAATTATTGACCAATTGTGTGGCTCTAATATATTTTTTAAAATTAATTTAAATTGTATATACAAATGAATCCAAAAGAAGATTGTAAAAACCACTTTAAAATTAATAAAGGTTTGTATGAGTGGTTATGATGCCATTTGGATTAAATAATTCACCTAATAATTTCATGAGGTTAATGAACCATATCTTCAAAAATTTACATGAAAAATTTGTGGTGGTCTATTTTGATGATATTCTTACCTTTTCTAACTCTCATGAAGAACATGTGGAACACTTGAGCATAGTTTTTAAAGTAATAAGAGAGAAAATTTTTTATGCTAATCTCACAATGCATATTTTGTATTGATAATGTAATCTTTCTTGATTTTGTTGTTTGCTCGTACGGTCTTGAAGTTGATGGAGATAAAATTAAAGAAATAAAACATGGCCAACACTTATTAGCAAAATGAAACTTAGGATCTTTCATGGACTTGCTAGCTTCTATAGGAGATTTATAAGGGACTTAATTACAATTTATTCACCCATAACTAAAGTCATTAAAAATGATAAGAATTTAATTAGGGAACATAACAAGGCAACCTTCTAATTTCTTGAAACATAAGTTAAACTATGCTCCTTATTGTAATTACTTGATTTTTACAAATCTTTTAGAATTGAATGTAATGGTAGGAGAAAAGTTATTGGGGCCATTCTAATGAAATATTCTAAGCCTATTGCATGATTAAGAGAGAAATTAAGTGGAGATATATTGAATTATTTTACTTATGATCGTGAGTTGTACGCCATGGTAAGAGCTTTGTCTACTTGACAACAATACTTATGGGCACCTGAATTTGTGATAAATACTAACCACGAGTTAGTGAGATACTTAAAAAGCCAAGCTAAGTTGAGTGAGTGACATGCTAAGTGGGAGGAGTTCAGTGAGATGTTTTCTTATGTGATTTAATACAAACAAGGTAAGGACAATGTAGTAGATGATGCATTATCCCGAAGGAATGTTCTTTTATCTACTCTTGCTTCTAATCTAATGGAATTTGATCATACTAAAAGTCTGGATATTGATGATTCAGACTTTAGAGTTGCTTATGTTGCATGTTTGAAGGGAACCTTTCAAAAGTTCACTCTATATGATGGGTTCCTTTTCAAAGATAAATAATTGTGTGTGTCAATTTGCTTGTTGTGTGAAGTTTTTGTAAGAGATGCACATTGTGAGGGTATTATTTAAAATTTTGGAGTGCTAAAGACCTTAGATATACTTGCTGATTTTTTTGGATTGGCATGTGTAAAGATGTAGAAAATTTTTATGCAAAATTCTTAGAATGTAACATGCTAAGTCTAGGGTCTTACCACATAGGTTGTATACACCTTTACTTTCTGAATTTCATCTTAGATAAATATCTCTATGGATTTTATTTTAGGTTTTCAAAAAACAAAGTATGATAAATATATTATTTTTGTTGTGGTGGATAGATTCTGTAAAATAGCTCATTTCATTACATGCTTGAAAACTAATGATTCTTCTCATTGTGGCTAATCTGTTTGTTAAAGAAGTTGTTAAATTAGATGGCATACCTAGAACTATTATCAGTGATAGAAATGTTAAGTTCTTAAGCCACTTTTGGCATGTTCTTTGGGGAGATTAAGAGCCAAATTATTGTTTTCTACTTTTTGTCAGCCAAAAGTTGATGAGCAAACTAAGGTGGTGAATAGAATAATATGTAACATATTAAGGGATATTTTGAAAGATAAATTAACTTCTTCGGAGGATCACTTGCCAATTGTGGAATTTGTTTACAATATAACTATTTATTCTTCTACTAGGTTTTCTCCTTTTGAAATTTTTTATGATTTTCATTCCCTTACCCCCTTGATTTAGTGTCATTGCCTACTGATGATAATGCTAGTATTGATGGAAGAATAAATTTGAGATGACAAGAAAGATACGTGAGAGAAATAGACTGGCCATTGAAAGGAGGAATGAGTAAGTTGCTATAAGAAGAAACAGATGATGAAAACAAGTCATATTTGAGCCTTGAGTCTTAGTCTGGATTCACATGCACAAAGAAAGATTTTCTTCCAAATGAAAGTCAAAATTGCATCCTAGAGGAGATGGACCCTTCAAAATTCTCAAGCGAAGTGGAGACAATGCTTATAAGGTGGAGATGACCGGTGACTAACAAGTAAGTGCTACTTTCAATGTTGCTGACCTATTATTATTTGATGACGGATAAAATTAGAGGATGAATTCTTTTCAGGAAGAAGGGGATGATAACTCCATGAGTAATGATGTGGTTATAGGAGCCCTATGAAGATCTTTTTCAAATTTTCAAGCTCAGATTATTAGGCTTCAATGTGAAATCAAGAACATGCTTATGAAGGAAGAAAATCCCGAACGATTTCAACAATTATGAAGAAGAATGGGCTATCTGATACTTATATTTCATGATTGAAGTTCAATCCCAAAAGGAAGAAGATTGGACTCGTATGAGTTTTGACTGAATTTGGGAACTTTTCTCATTTTTTTAGGAGAGAATTTTTGATAATTATTTTTGCTTACTTTTCTAGTCCTTGTAGGATTTTATTTATTATTTTCATAAAACTAAATCCAAATCCCATTCTATATGGAATAGTTTTTCTTAGTCATAGTTAGATTTGATTTATTATTTTCATGAAGTAGATCCAAATTTCATTCTATTTGGAATAGATTTTCTCCTATATGTTGGGATGAATTTTGATATTTTCAATTAGACAATATTATTATTAATTGAAAGTTTCCCTTTTTATACCTTTGTGTGTGGCTAATTAAAATTTATCTTGCAACCTTATAAAAACTATACTTTAGGAGGTAAGATTAATTCTTAATTTGATATTTTTGATTTCTATTAAAGTTAATTTAAGAAGGTGATTAGTCTAACATTAATTTTTATCTTTAATTTCTTCAAAAGAGGGGTCTAGATAACATTCGATTTAAGTTCTTGAATTGACTCTATTAGTTTCAAAATTAGTCTTAATTCACCAATTCTGAATACTAAGATCAATTATGGTTCTTAGCACTTAATCTTGAAATTGGGGATCTATTTTCAAATTCCATCTATATTTAATTTCATACCTTTAATCCTAGTATTTTTGCTTCTTTATTTTTTCCTAATTTATTATAGTAACAGGATTCTTAACAAAAAGTCTCCATAAGTAAATGGCCAATTTGGATAAATATTTACACTTAGAAAAGAAATACCTGAGGTAAAAATCTAGCATGAATTGTTTTGATATGGTGAGAGGAAAACTAAATTTTTCTATGTCTATGTAAATAGCAAAAGGAACATGCTCCATTTGTACAAGATCAGTGTCACTGTCCCAAAACTAAGGGTAGTAATGACATGTATCTAACTCACCAATAGGCAAGACAACCCTAAAAAAGCACAATAGAAATGAATGAAATAAATAAAAAAGAGGGATAATAATAATGGTAAGTCTCTTCTAACACATAACACTAACCTATGAAGATGCAAGGTACAAGCCTCCAAGAGTGATAAATACAACAAGTAGTACAAAGTGTCTAAAAATGTAGGAATTATAAACAAGACCCGATAGTCACTGGAATCAAACAATGGCTAACTCTAAATATCTAAGGATTTAACTACACAACCAATCCTTGGATTAGAGACAAGGAGCACTATCATAGTACATGTAATAAAAGTGTAGAGATTATCAAATATGAGTACCAAATAATATTTACTAAGCAACAACATCAGTCGACCCTAATGCAAAGTGATAGCGAGAAACCACCTAAATTTTCAACTACCCAACATAATTCACATGAACATATAATCAGGAAGGAAACACCTAGGCTAATAGCTAAACAAAAATGATATGGATATAACTCATTCTAATAGTAATCACACACCTCAAATCAGTATAAGGGTAGAAACCCAACTAATTTTTCTTTGCATCAAATATTAGTCCACGTACAATAAATATAAGTAAAAGAATTAAATGTATATGTTATGTATACACTCGCTAGTTCCATATACTGGATATATGCGTCCTCTATTCATAAAGTACAAATAAAGATAGCATGTCCTCTGATCCATTATATAGTACAAGATGGTGTGCCCTTAGATCAATACAATGTTGGACAAGTATGCCACTCAGATCCTAAGGAAATGCTATATAGAATGTTTAAGTGTGTTTCTCCGATCTCAATTATCAAGTACAATATCAAGAAAAACATTTTATACCATGAATCAATTTAATTTCCATCTTACGTTTACCTATATTAGCTTTCACAATCAATATAACCTCTATTCTTTCATATATTCAGATGGCAAGAATCTCATTTCCTCACCAAATATCACTATAATACAAGTCAAACTCTAGAAGAGAAATAAGATTATCAACTATCATGCACAAAAACTCATTTTCAAATATAATTCACAACAAGCTTGCTAGTAAATTAGGAAAGACGGTCTACAAAAGTCAATTATTTCATTTTAGCTAATATTGATACTCGCATAGATGCTCGTTATCTCACGTATATAGGCCTTATCGATCCCCATTCTCCACATACACATATTTAGAACATAAACATTTCAAAATGAATCAAATAAATCTAAACTTGCCTTAAATAAAGTCTAACAAAACCATAACAAAATATTATCTTTCAAAAGAGTCTTCGAACAAGCCCAATATGATCAAATACATATCATAAATGATTAATTGAAACCATAGACACCTATTTTATTATACTTAAATCTCGAGTCCAAAAGGTCAATTCAAAAGTCAACCCTGAGCTCACAAGCGAAAAATTAAAATTTTATATGAAATCATATTACCCGTATATTAAGGAGTTTAAATATAAATTTCATAAAAATATGGAGTTAAATATGACTTTCAAATCATCAAAATATCAATTCTCAACTTTACTCAAAAAATCGCCAAATTTTTCCAATTGAAAAACCAAGATTTGAATATGAAACCATATATAAATCATTGGAGAATGTGCAAAAATGGTATAAGAATAGGAACTAAGGCAGAGATCTCAAAAATCACCTTTTCAATATTCCAACATCGAGGTACCAAAAAGTCAAAAAAATTGGGAAAATACACTATTAAATATATATCAATCTCCTCACAACTAGAAATTTGGTCCCAAGAATGATGTCGTAGGTGCGGTAGAACTTCCACATTAGTGTACTAGACTTAACCACAATGACCTCCACATGAGAGGTATCATCTAGTAATAGCAAGTTCATAGGAAAGGGGGAATCATATATTTGTATGCCAATGCAAACGTGTCCCTACAGTAGAATCTAGCTCTCCTAAGCCTAACTCCATAGGACAAAAACACAATATGATGTAGGCTATAAAGGAGAAAATAGGATCTTTTTGTTCTGCTAAGTCCCACTAGCCGCAACACTAAGCTGAACAAATCAATCTTTAAAATAGGAATCAATCATCAAAATTCAGCTAGAACCTTAAGAACACAAACTAAATATGCTAACCAATTGAAAATAAAAATTCCAAACTCACTGAAATTATCACATCACTAAACATAAGTCGTCTTCAAGAAATGATAAGAATTTAACATTATGCTTTAAACTTTTAACTTTCCAATCAATTATTCAAAATCAATACAAATGCCTCAAAATCTAAACCAAATATGTTACTAACCTATAAATGACATTCTAGAGCTAACCAAACTAACAGAATCCTTATAAGACCTTGATAACACTAAAAGTTGTCTAAAGTCAACCATACAAACTTCAAAACCTTTCAAAACATTGAAACTTATATAACAGTCAACCAACCTACTCGAGAACTTATCCACCCACATAACATGCCAAAAATATTATAAAACTACTACAGGTAGATAAGAATTATCCAAATGCACCGAAATAAAAAATTTAACATAAGGATTATTCCATCATTCACCACCAAAAATCATGTTCATCTTTAAATGTAAGGATAAGAAAGGTACCTGAACTATAAAAAATCTAGGGATATCTACTCTACAAGTCTGGATCTGTTTCTCGAGTTCCCTTCTCAACTGGATGATGCTTAAAATGATCATTCACTAACATAATTTTCTTTGATCTCAACTTTCAAAATTGTCACGATCTCCTCCTTAAGTGTCATATTTTGATCTAAATTTGTTGAATCTAATTGAATTACATAAGTGTAGACACTTAATTTTTGAATCTCCCAATCTTCGTATTTCAATTTATGATGCTTTTTAGTTAATCATTTCTTTATGTGAAAATTAAAAATCCATAAATAGTAATGAATCAAATTATTCCACTTGGTGTGATTTCATTGGTCCAAAAATAAAGTTTTATTCTTTTCTTGCAAATTATGATTTTCTAGGATATAGTACCCGTATATACACCATAACGAAGTTTACCCCCCTCCCCCCACATGATTCGTTCACTAAGTAAAAGAAATAAATAAAATAATTTTATCCTCCAATTTACCACAATAACATAAACCTATCCACAACAAATTAGTGACAACTCTCACCCAATTTCTTGGAAACTTCCTCACCCTACAAACACATGACAAGTTGTAACACCCCATATTTCTCTAGCATAATCTAAGTCCAAATACATGAGTATTTATGTATGAAATTTTTGAAACACTTATTATTTTTTAGTTTAGAGCCTTTTATTGTGTAAGAAATTCAATTAGCTTTCTAACAATATAAAATTTACCCAAATCCAATAATCGGGTAAGAACTTATGGCAATTTTAGGTTTCAGTCTCAAAACACTGTTATTTTAACCTTTAGCGCATCGCGGAGAAGGCCAATCTCCCATTTGACAAATTCCAGTGAGGGTCCATGATCCTGGCGCGTCGCACCATAGGTCAATTTGATATTTGTCGATTTCCAGTGTGACACCTCAATCATGGCGCATCTCAGAGATAGCCAAATTGCCATCCACAGTCTTACCGCGATGGTAGAGCATCGTGACATTTTTCTAGGTCATAGTTGTCCCTTTTCTTATGGCTTTGCATGATAGTCGCATGTCACGCCAAGGCCAAAAATTAGAATTTCAATTTCTAGCTTGTGTTTTTAAATGCGTTTAAGGGTATTTGGGTATTTTCCTAAGCCCTAATCTTGCCCTAAACATGAAATTTAACCCCTAATTGACCCAAATACTCATCATTATTCACTTTCTCTCAATTTAAAAATTCCCTCTTTCAAGAAAAAGAAACCCTAGCTCTCAATAAATAAGGTCAAAGCACAAGGACTCTCCATCAATCCTTCCAAATTCATCATCTCAGGTATTTTAGATGTTTATCCATGGATTTCTTTCATCGTTGGAGTCCAAGTATCCATTTTAATTACAAAGCTTTTATATTTTTAAGATTTATGATATTAACTTGTGATTTAAAATTATGAATCTCTATGAACTTCCATGAATATCGATTTTATACCGTACTTTAATAGAATTATCGTTGTTATGAAATCCCCCATTTTTTAATATTGTCATTCTTTGAAATATATCATGATTTAAGTGTTATAAATGTTGAAGTCATGCTATTATTTCAAGTTTTATACTATTTCCATGAATTGACTAAACTATGAAGTACAAGTGTTTAATAAAATGCTTACAAGAATGATTTATTTAATAAGATCCTTCATGTTTTGGCCTTCAAGCTGAATGTCTTTTCAGTATTGTTGTTTCGAGTCCTGGAGTTATTTAATACTTAAAAACCCTAGCAGTTTATTTAGTATAGCCTCAGTACATTATAGAATAGTCTTCTGATTATATTATTAGCATTACCAAAATAGTCAGATATCAGTTATTCAACTCAGAACAGTCCAGTATCTCAGTGTCTTTTAGTTAGGAGAAGGATTTAGCACCGAGCGAGTGTAGGGATGCCGGCTTCCCCGTCAGATAAGCAGATTTATTAGCAGCAGTCCCTATACTCCTGAACTACGTAGCCAGCGTAGGATATGAGTAGTCATACGTCAGATTAGGCTTGGCTATCTCGCAGGAGCCACCTATCAGTTTAGGCTTGACACCCTTAGTCCTTTGGACATTATATCAGTTTAGTAGATCCATATAACTAGTGTTAGTACCTGTGGTACATTATTAATATCCTTCATACTAGGGTTACATGTTGGACCCCGATTAGCTCAAATTAGGGAATATCGGTTAGATGATACTTCCCATAGTCTCAGGTACAGTCTCAGAGATAGTCTCAGTTACAGTCCCAGCTCAGTTATTCAGTCTTAGTGTTGTTTGACCAAAGCATACAGATTTCAGTTATCTCAATATTTCATTTTACAAATTTTACTTAGTTCATGTTATATGCTTGGTTATACATCCATAGTATTTACAATTTTTCATGCATTTTTAGTATCTAAAGATTTCATACTTTTTATTCAGTACTCCATGCTTTACATACATGTCCAGTTAATTAATATTATTATTATTACTATTATTCTTATTCATGATACCATGCATATCAGCCTATCTAATTTATCATACTAGCACATTTAAAGTACTGATCGCATACCTTTTCTTTTTTGCTATGATGTCTCATATCATAGGTGCTAACGCTCAGTTCCCGGATCATACCTAGATTCTCAGATTATCAGTAGTACAGTAGTAGTAGTGAGTCCTCATCATTCGAGGACAAATTATATTACTTCATGTCTTTATCTCAGTAGTTAGTAGTGTTTGTTGGGGCCTGTCCTATCAACTTACTGTATTCAGTTTAGAGGCTTTTCAGACACTACAATTAGTAATTCAGACTATTCATATTTCAGTATTTTTATCAGTGTCATAATTCAGTAGTTATTTCATTATTAAAACCTTTTGGGCTTTCAGTTATTCTTCCGCTTTTATGATTACATTATTTAGTACTCAAAGTAGGTACCAGCTCATTGGCTAGTTTGTGGTCTCTCAGGACCATAAGCACCATGTAATGACTAGGGGGTAGTCTCTGGTCATTTCAAACTTGGTATTAGAGACTAAGCTTTTAAAGTGTTTTAGGAAGTCTAAAAGCCGCTAGTAGAGTCTTGTGCATGGATGTGTAGCGCGCCACACTTATGGACGAGAGGCTACAAGGTGTTTAGGAAAAGTTTCCCTTCTTTTCAGTATTTATGTCATGTAATTGAACATGAGCTCAAGTTAAACTATAAGAATAATCTATTTCCTCCTTCCGTTTACAGAACATGCCTCCCAAGAAGAACAGAAGAAAAATAAGAACTCAGTCAGCCCCTTAGCCCATCTAGGCAGATTCTTTGGACGAGCATATCTCTTATGCAGAATTTAGGGCTGCATTCACTACTATAGCAAACTACGTAGCAGCATAAAATAAACGTCCAGCTGCTATTTCGACCAATACAGTGGGTAATACTACTATAACCAGAATTTAGGATTTCACCCAGATGAATCCTTTTTCTTTCATGGGATCCAAGTCTAAAGAGGATCTACAAAAATTCTTAGATATGGTTCAAAAGGTCACAGATACTATGGGGTAACGTCTAGTCAGGGTTTCGAGTTGGCTGCATATCAATTGTAGGATGTATCCCATACTTGGTTTAAGAAGTTAAAAGTGAATAGAGTTGTTGATACAGGGCCTATAGAATGGGAAAAGTTTGCCACGACTTTTTTAGACATATTTTTTCCATTAGAGTTGAGTTAGGCCAATGTGTTAGAATTTATTAATTTGAGGTAAGGCAGCATAAGTGTGAGGGAGTATTCTGTCAAGTTCACTCAGTTATCTAGATATGCTCCTCATGTGGTACCTGACAGTAGGTTCAAGATGAGTAAGTTTGTGTCTGTCATATCTAATAGTTTGGTCAAGGAGTGTAGGACCACAATGCTGATTAGTGAGATGGATTTGTCTAGGCTGATAGTCCTTGCTCAACAGATAGAGGAGGAAAAGATTAAGGAGAGAGAGAGAGGAAATATAAGAGCTAGGATGGGTAGTTTTAATTTCAATCATCCAAAGTTAGAAGGTGGTAAGTATCCTCAATTTTATCAAAGGTCTTCAGCCCCATTACCTTTTCCAGCTAGTGACCTAGTACCCAAATTCAAAAATGATAATAAGGATAGTGCACTAGGCTCTAAGTCTCAAATCAGTGTTAACGGTGCTCATACCAATCCTTTATATCAGAAGTGTAGTAGACACCATTAGGGTGAGTATATAACGGGTAGTGATGTGTTCTTCGGGAGTGGAAAACTAGTCCATCGAATTTGGGAGAGTTAGGTAGTTGCTAAGAAAGGTAGGGATATACGCCTACATAGCCAGTCCCATTAGTCGTTAGTTCCATCCGGCCGTCTAACTCAACAGAGTGTCATTTCCAATGCTACTAGTGGTTAATGTCTGAATAGATTATATGCTCTTCCATCCTGGTAAGATCATAAAAATTCTCCTAACGTAGTTACTGGAATATTGCAGGTCTTTCACTTATATGTTTATGCTTTACTAGACCCTGGAGCTTCTCTTTCTTTTGTAACTCCATATACAGCCATCAATTTTGGAGTCAGTCCTGAAACTCTAGCAGAGCTCTTTTCAGTGTCTACCCTAGTAGGCATTTCCATTGTAGCCAGATAGGTATATAAGAACTATTCGGTCACAGTATCTCAGAAAGTTACCTCAGTTTATCTCATAGAGTTAGAGATGATAGATTTTAATGTCATTCTCGGCATGGATTGGCTCCACTCGTGCTACGCCTCAGTTGATTGTATAAATAGAATAGTTTATTATCAGTTCCCAAATGAACCAGTCCTTGGATGAAGGGGTAGTACCACAGCTCTTAGGGGTCAGTTGATTTCGTACCTAAGATTGAGAAAGATAACATAAAAGGGGTGTATTTACTATCTTATGCAAGTCAAGACTCTAACTCAGAAACTCTATCTCTTGAGTCAGTTCCAATAGTAAATGAATTCTTAGATATATTTGCTGAAGATCTGTCCGGAGTTCCCGAAAGGGAAATCAACTTCGGAATAGACCTTCTCCCAGATACTCAGCTTATATCTATTTTGCCATATGGTGGTTCCAGCTAAACTTAAAGAATTAAAAGAACAGTTGAAGGATCTCTTAGATAAGAGATTCATCAGAGCCAGCATCGCCTTATGGGGTGTACTGCTCTATTAGTGCATAAGAAAGATAGTTCTCTCAGAATGTACATATACTACTGTCAGTTGAACAAGGTCATAGTCAAGAATAAATATCCACTTCCTAGAATCTATGACTTGTTCGGCCAACTTTAGGGTGCTAGTTACTTTTCCAAGATAGAACTCAAATCAGGCTATCATCAGCTCAGAGTCAGAGAATGTGATATTTCAAAAATAGCTTTCCAAACTCGGTATGGTAACTTAGAATTTCTAGTTATGTCCTTTGGTCTTACAAATGCCCCAGCAGCCTTCATGGACTTGATTAACTGAGTGTTCAAGCATTACTTGGACATGTTCATCATAGTGTTTATTGATGACATTCTTCTCTATTCTCATAGCGAAAATGATCATGTAGACCATCTCAGCATAGAGCTTCAAACTCTTAGAGCTCAGCAGTTATTCGCTAAATTCAGTAAGTGTGAATTTTGGATAAGATTAGTAGCTTTCCTTGGCCATATCATTTTTGATGATGGCATTAGAGTTGATCCTTAAAAGTTAAAAGTGGTGAGAAACTATCCTAGACCCATCTCTCCATTAGGTATTAAGAGTTGCTTGGGTTTAGCTAGCTATTACCATTATTTTTTTAAAGAGTTTTTATCTATTGCCTCTTCATATCCAGATTGACGAAGAACAAAGTTAAGTTTCAGTGGTCAGATTCATGTGAGAAGAGTTTTCATGAGTCAAAGACCCAAGTCACCTCAACCCTAGTTCTTACTCTACCAGATAGTTCAGATGACTTTATGGTGTACTGTGATACATCTAGAGTAGGTTTGGGTTATTTCCTCATGCAGAGAGGTAAGGTCATAGCCTATGCCTCTAGACAGATAAGCCTTCTGAGAAGAATTATCCGAATCATAATCTTAAGCTAGCGGCAGTGGAATTTACCTAAAATATTTGGAGGCATTACTTGTATTGGGTGGATATAGATGTGTTCACAAATAAAAAAAGCTTTCAATATGTGTTCTCTCAGAAAGTTTTGAATTTTTATTATAGAAGATACTTAGAGTTATTGAAGGATTATGACATGAGTATTGTGTATCATCCAGGTAAGGTCAATATAGTGGATGATGCTCTCAGTAGAATGTCTATGGGTAGTGTAGCTCATGTTGAGGATGGTAAGATGAAGTTAGCTCAGAAAGTCCATCTGCTTGCCTGACTGGGTGTTTGTTTACTCGATTCAGCAGAAGGTAATGTATGAGTGTAGAGTAGCTTAGAGTCATCTCTAGTTTTCGAGGTAAAGAAAAGTAGGATAGAGATCCCAGTCTAGTTAAGTTAAAAGAATCAGTCAGATATCAAAAAGTGGAGGTTTTCTCCCAAGGGGGAGATGGTGTTTTATGTTGTTAGGGTAAATTGTGTGTGCCTGGTATAGATGATTTAAGGGAACAAATTCTTGTAGAAATGAATGGTGCGCGTTACTCTATCCATCCAAGGGCCACTAAGATGTACCGTGATTTGTGGGAGATCTATTGGTGTAGTGGTATAAAGAGAGATATTGCAGAGTTGGTAGCTAAGTTCTCTACATGCCAGAAAGTTAAGATTGAGCACCAAAAATCTAGTGGGTCATGCAGGAGTTTAGTATTCCCATGTGGAAATGGGAGGAAGTGAACATGGACTTTGTAACAGGTTTTCCTCGTACCCGTCATCAACATAACTCTATTTAGGTTATCATAGAAAGAATGACTAAATAAGCTCATTTCTTTCCAGTCTATACCTCTTATTCATCCGAGGACTATGCCAATCTCTATCTCAAAGAGTTGGTTAGGTTGTACGATATTCCCTTATGTATCATCTCAGACAGAGGTACTTAGTTTACTTCTTATTTCTGGAAAGCATTCCAAAAGGGTTTTGGTACTTAAGTCTACCTCAGTACAGCTTTTCACCCTTAAACAGATGGTCAAGCAGAAAGGACCTTTCAAACTCTTAAGGATATGTTGAGAGCATGCATGGTTGATTTCAAGGGTAGTTGGGATGACTATTTACCTTTAATTGAATTCACATAAAATAACAGATATCAATCTAGTATATGTATGGCTCCATTTGAGGCTCTCTACGGTAGGAGATATAGAACTCCAATTGGTTGGTTTGAAGTAGGTGAGGCTATAGTAGTAGGGCCTGACTTGGTGCTTGATGCGTTAGAAAAGGTTTAGTTGATTAGAGAAAGTCTTAGGGATGCCTAGAGCCGATAGAAATCATATGTAGATGTGAGGAGAAAGGATCTCGAGTTTGAGGTTGGTGATTTTGTGCACTTGAAAATCTCTCCCATGAAGAGAGTGAAGATATTTGGCAAGAAAGGGGAAATCAGTCCCCGATATATCGGTCCCTTCAGAATTCTCAATTATTTTAGAAAGGTAGCTTACGAACTTGAGTTTCCTTCAGATTTAGCCTCAGTATACCTAGTGTTCCATGTCTCATTATTGAAAAAGTTTATTGGTGATCCAGCTGTAGTTGTTCCCTTATAAAGTGTAGATATTCAGAACAGTCTTTCCCTTGAGAAAGTTCCAATCGAAGTTCTTGATCATCAAGTTCGTAGACTAAGGAACAAAGAATTTCCACTAGTGAAAGTTCTTTGGCGGAATCAGTCCGTTGAAGGATCCACTAGGAAAGCAGAGGTAGATATGGAACCCAAATACCCTCAACTCTTCTCCGCAAATCCAAATTCAGTATAAGGTACCAAATCTTTTTAAGATATTTCCCTATCATGCTCAGTTTTAGTTGCACATCATGTTCATGTCAGTAATTCATTCATGAATCAGTTCAGTTATGCATTCCATACATCTGACATGCATATTTAGCGTGAAAGCTGAGTCCATCAATTCCCTCAGCTTAACCATTTTCATTTAGGTATGAATGATCCAAAGGGGGAGATATTGTAACACCTCGTATTTCTCTAGCATAATCTAATTCCAACTACATGAGTATTTTTATATTAAATTTTTGAAAAACTCATTATTTTTCAGTTTATATTCTTCCATTGCGTTGAAAATTCAATTTGCTTTTCAATGATATAAAATTCATCCAAATCTGATAACGCATAAGAAGTTATGGCAATTTTAGGTTTTAGTCGCAAAACCCCATCATTTTAACCTTTAGCACATCGCGGATTAGGCTAATCTACCATTTTCCAAATTCAAGTGAGGGCCCATGATCCTGGCGCATTGTGCCAAAGGTCATTTTGACATTTGTCAATTTCCAGTGTGACTCCGTGATCATGGTGCATCACAAAGATAGCGAAATTGGCATCCATAGTTTTACCACGATGGTGGCGTATCGTGGCATTTCTCGAGGTCCTAGTTTTTCCTTTTCTAGTGGCTTGACGTGATAGTGGCACGTCTCCCCAAGGCCAATAATCAGGATTTCAGTTTCCATCTTGTTTTTTTAAATGCATTTAAGGGTATTAGGTTTTTTTCCTAAGCCCTAAAGTCACCCTAAACACAAAATTTAACCCCTAATTGACCTAAATACTCATCATTATTCACTTTTTTTCAAATTAAAAATCCCCTCTTTCAAGAACAAGAAACCCTAGCTCTCAAGAATCAAGGTCAAACTCAAGAACTCTCCTTCAATTCTTCAAAATGCATCATCCCAAGTATGTTAAATATTTATCCATGGATTCCTTTCATCCATGGAATCCAAGTATCCGTTTTAATTACAAATCTATCATCTTTTCAAGATTTATGATATTAACTTGTGATTTAAAATTATGAATCTCCATGAACTTCCATGAATATTGATTTTATACCATACTTTAATGGAATTATCATTGTTATCAAATCCCCCATGTTTTTATATTGTCATTCTTCAAATTAGATCATGATTTAAGTGTTATAAATGTTGAATTCATGCTATTACTTCAAGTTTTATATTATTCCCATGAATTGACTAAACTATGAAGTACAAGTGTTTGATAAAATTCCTACAAGAATGATTTATTTAATAAGACCCTTCATGTTTTGGCCTTTAAGATTTAGTGTCTTTTTCAGTTTTATTGTTTCGAGTCCTGGGCGTATTAAATACCTAAAAACCCTAGTTGTTTATTTAGTCTAGCCTCAGTACATTATAGAATAGTGTTCAGATTATATTATTAGCATTACCAGAATAGTCAGATACCACTTATTCAACTCAGAACAGTCCAGTATCTCAGTGTCTTTCAGTTGGGAGTAGGATTTAGCACCGAGAGGGTGCAGGGATGGTGGTTTCCCTATCAGATAGGCAGAGCTGTTAGCGGTAGTCCCTATACTCCAGAACTACATAACCAGTGTAGGATATAAGTAGTCACCCATTAGATTAGGCTTGACTATCTCACAAGGGTCACCTGTAAGTTCAAGCTTGACACCCTTAGTCCTTCGGATATTATATCAGTTTAGTGGATCCACACAGCCAGTGTTAGTACCCATGGAATAGTATTAACACCCTTCCAACTGGGGTTACATGTTGGACCTTGATTAGCTTAAATTAGGGAATGTCAGTTAGATGATACCTCCCCAAGTCTCACATACAGACTCATATATAGTCTCAGTTACAGTCCTAACTCAGTTATTCAGTCTTAGTATTTTTTGACCAAAGCATACCAATTTTAGTTATCTCAGTATTTCAGTTTACAGATTTTATTCAGTTCATCTTATATGCTTGGTCATGCATCCATAGATTGATAGATTTTCATATATTTTTAGTATCTACTGATTCCATGCTCTTTATTCAGTACTCCATGCTTTATATGCATGTCCAGTTAATTATTATTATTCCTAGTCATGAGACCATGGATATCAACCTACCTTATTTAGCGTACCAGTACATTCAAAGTATTGATTGCATACCTTTTCTTTTGCGGTTTGATGTCTCATATCATAGGTACTGATGCTCAGTTCCGGGATCACACCTAGATTTTTGGATTATTAGTAGTGTAGTAGCAGTGGTGAGTCCTCATCATCCGAGGATAGATTATATTACTTTATGTCTTTATCTCAGTAGTTAGAAGAGTTAGTTGGGGCCTGTCCAGTCAATTCACAGTATTCAGTTTAGAGGCTCTTGAGACACTACAGTTAGCTATTAAAGCTATTAAGATTTCAATATTTTTACCAAAGTCATAATTCAGTAGTTATTTCATTATTAAAATCTTATGGCAGTTTAGTTATTCTTCTACATTCATGATTACATTATTCAGTGTTCATAGCAGGTACTAGCTTATGGGTTAGCTTGTGGTCCCTCGAGACCATAAGTACCGTGTAATGACTAGTTGTTAGTTTTGGGTCATTACAAACTTGGTATCAGTGCCTAAGGTTTTAAAGTTTCCTAGGAAGTCAGAAATCCACATCGAGTAGAGTTTTGTGAATGGGTGTGTAGCGCTCCGTACTTATGGACGAGAGGCTACAAGACATTTAGGAAAGGTTTCCCTTCTTTCAAGTATTCATGTCATGTGATTGAGCATGATTTTAAGTTAAACTCTCACTCTAATCCATTTCCTTCTTCTGTTTATAGAACATGCATCCCAAGAAGAACGGAAGAGGAATAGGAACTCAACCAGACTCTCAGCCCATCTAGGTAGATCCTATGGATGAGCATGTCTCTCATGCAGAATTCAGGGTTGCATTCACTACTCTAGCAAAATCCTTAGTAGCATAGAATGAATGACCAGCTATTGTTTCGTCCAACCCAGTGGCTAATACTGATGCAACCAGAATTTAGGAAATTTTTAAAATTTTGACAAGGGTTCGGGGTCATTTTAGGACTCGAGGCAGTGAGAGTCTTCAAGGTATATGATAGAGGTTAGCCTCTGTGATAAGGGCATGGTATAGAGGCTACCCTCTATGATATTAGTGTTCCACGCTGCTATTTTAAATTTATCCAGTTTTATATTTTTTACTTGAGGTGAGGGTCTTTTGGCCTTTTTACCACTTGTGCAACTTATAAACACAAAATAGCCTTTTCCTTGAGTTTTCAAAGATAAAATCATTCTCTTTGTCTCTTAAACTCAAAACCCAAGAACATTGAAGGGTTTTACAAAGGACTCACCATCTAAGATCCACACTTCAAATTGTCGCCTATTTCTTGTGTATTTTAGGCATTTATATCATTCCCTAACTTTAATTCTATAATGTGAAATTTATTTACTCATTATGCATGTGGTTTGAATTGGTTAGTTTGAAATTGGGTTGAGGGTTTTTTATTGGTATTAATAGAATTACTTTTCCTATGGTTTAATTGATAATTTATGCTTTAAATTTATGGTTTTTAGACTGAATAGGTGCATTATTATGGTAATTAGAATGAGGTACATGGCTTTTCTCAAATTGATGAATTTTTATCTTGGTAATGGCATTAACCCCAACAAATTTTGAAAAATTGGTTTTTGAACATGGAAAATTGCATAATTTAAATTATTTATGAACCCACTGCATTGTATTAATGTATAATTGGTTAAAACAAATCTGCAAGGCCCTGGGTGGCCATAATGATTATATGATCTTGCAAGCCTAGTTTGTGTGATGATACCAAGTGGTAAATGTTGTATTAAATGACTCCTAGTTTAATAGATGGGTTAATCAACAAATTATTTTAATTTAGGCTTAAAAGAGATTATGTAGCTCACCATGAAGGTGTAGTCCTGGGGGACTAACATTGGAAACCACGTTTATCGGTGTGGTGCTCTATATAACCATGTACTTGGTTCACACATTATATTATTGGTGTGGCTAAATACTTGGTTTAGCCATCTTTTTGAATCTCCTCGATTCGTGTGGTGAACAGACACTGGGCACTTTCAACAGGGGGAGCTGAACCTATAATGCCCATAGGTGCCTTTAGGCAGAGAGAGCTACATATTTTCGGTTAGTGGTTTAAACTCTATCCCAACATCCTAGATATGTATATATAATTGTTGTACATATGGTTTTGACTGGTTTATCACATTGGCATTATGCTATCACTTTTGCTGAGTTACATGCCAATGCTTATCCCACTGTCCGACCATGGATGCTACATTATTTCATGATGTTGGGTTCGAAGGATATTTTGTTGCTCCTGTGAAACATTAGGAGATTCGATACTCATATGGATCTGCTGTGAAGTGGTGATTCTCCATTATTTTAGAATACCCTATCATTTCACTCATTTCTTTATTCACTTAGTATTTTTTTTCTTAGATTTTGTTTTTGGTCATGGTCGGGGGAATGTCCCGACCATTTTTTCCATTTCTGGTTTTAGAGACTTTTGTGGACAAGTGTAGGTTGGATGTTGGTTTTGATTTACAAAGTTTTCATTTTTTTATCTATCCCCCATATTACTATTTAGTTGTCTTTTACTGTATTCTTTTATTGTGTTCTGGATGTTAGGCTAAGGGTGTGGTCTCTAGCTCAAGGTGGGCTTAAGATACCTTTCACAACTAGATCCTGGTTCAGGTTATGACATGATATTGTAATCAATGATATTCAAATCTGAGAGAAATTGAAAGAAAGCACATCTAACTAGTCTTAACAAGTCTCTAGCTAAAACATAGGAGCCATTAGGATAGACCCTAGCTGACCTGAAACTAAAAACATAATAATTGAAATAATAAAGAAAGCATTTGAAACTAGCACAAGTATAGCGCACAAATTATGAGGACTCACCAACTTGCTGAATATAGGAAATAGTGATTGAGACTAGTCATACTGCTGGGACGAACACAAGAACTTACATTATGAAAAAGTTTAGCCACATAGACATATATATGGTCAGTACTTCTAGGATGAACTTAGTATGAGGGGGTGAATGCAATAAGTAAAGTTGGTACTGGCCATAATCGTAAAACATGCATGCTAAGTGTAAATGGGCTTACCATAATCATGAGAGAAACTGAAAGCTCAAAATTTTAGAAGTCATGAATAGTTAAGGATAAGTTGATAATCTGAATTTGACTAAGTCTTAAGATAATATTTGGGCAATACTTGTGAGCCATTACACTTAGTTTTTAAAATCTTCTTTATTGTGGGAGATTTTCATAATAGACATAAACCATGTCAGCTAACATGGAGTCCAATATCTGACCCACATTGAGAAGGGTTTTTCAATCCTTGACATAGATATAGAACCTGAACTGAACTTTAGTGATCACTAAACTGATTCCCTTGGGTCAAGGAGACGCTCTCTAGTGAGGTCCCTTAAATCTATAGCGATACGTAGTTTATGGAAAATTGAATGTGTTGAGCCCACATTCCCCTCGGTGATAAATACTACTCTCAATAATATATATATATATATATACATACAGTAGTACTCATAATATATGAAATTCACTTTAAATTAAGCATATGGGTCTATAAATCTCAAAATAGATTATACATCTATTAATAAATCATACTCATAAATAACTTGGTGAATTTTATATTATGTTTGAGATCATAAGATAAAAACTTAAATCTGAATCATATTGTAAAAATCTGAAATCCAAAATATTATGTCTAAACTTCTTATAAGTTGAGAGAATCATGTGAAAATCATATACTCTTTGTTGTAAACTGACTAAATCATACTGAAAATCATGTACATTTATTAACTCATGGAACTTTATTTCAAAATAATGAAGTTCATCTCATAAAAGCAATCATGTAAGTAAAAACATGAGTGAACATTAATTCTTGTGCTCACTGAACTTGATATCACATAATTATGTCATAGTAACAAAAATATGAAAATTAGTTATGAACACTAGCCATCAAATTTTTAAATTAAGGTAGAAATATAAACTTCTAGCCATAAAGATGGAAGGTTATCCTTTTTCAAAACCCACATACTTAGACTTCGTGAATTTCTTCAGGAAAACTTGAATTTGGACCTTGTAAGCTTGCAAGTTGTGAAGGTTCAGTTTCCTAATAATTCATTCCTCTAGTTGAATAGTATTGCAGTATCTCCCTAAGGTTGTTTCATCTCCTATCTTAAAGTAGAACTTTAATATAAAAAGGGTGTATCTACCACCTAGATTGGGTTAAAGATACTCAGTATGAAACCCCAACCATCCAGTTAGTTCGTATAGTTAATGAGTTTCCTGAAGTATTTCCAGAGGATCTACCTGGGGCACCACCTAAAAGAGAAATAGAGTTTAGAATTGATCTTCTTCAAGAAACTCAGCCTATCTCCATTCATCCTTATTCAGTGGCCCTGACTGAGCTTAAAGAATTGAAGGAACAGCTTAAAGACCTCCTAGATAAGGGGTTCATTAGGCCTCGTATTTCTTCGTGGGGTGCTCCAGTCTAATTCATATGCAAGAAGGATGGTACTTTTAGAATGTGTATAGATTACAGATAGTGAAATAAGGAAACCATCAAATATTTGTACTTTACCCTCATAATTAATGACCTTTTTAACTATCTTTAGGGCACACGTTGGTTCTCAAAGATTAATATTAGGTTGAGGTATCATTAGTTGAAGGTCAAAGAATGTGATATTTTGAATACTTATTTCATTATACAGAATGGTCACTTTGAATTTGGGTTATGTGTTTTTGGATAACAAATACTCCTGTAGGCTTTATAGATCTAATGAATAGGGTCTTAAAATAGTACTTGGATATGTTTGCCAATGCCTTTATAGATGACATACTTGTTTATTCCTAGAGTGAGGAGTAACATGTAGAAAATTTAAGTATAGGAAGGTGTGGAGGAGGCGAATTAGGGTAGAAGGTCAGTAGGAGTTTAGGCTATGGTATGCTTTGGTGTGGTAATTGAAGCATCTTGCTTTTTGGTTTATTGAATTGTTCATGTATATTGTATATTGTTCTATTACTATTTCTTATCTTATCTTAGATTGCTTTATTTTGAGTCGGGGGGTCTATCGAAAATAGCCTCTCTATCTCACTTTTGAGGTAGTGGCATGGACTGCGTACACTTACCCTCCCCAGACCCCACCTGGTAGGAATATATTGGGTATGTTGTTGTTGTTATTGCAGACCCTAAAGGTCATTTTTGTATGAAAACTTTAGTAAGTGGTAAGTTTGGCTGTAATCTGTTACCTTTTTGGGGTATGTGATCTCAGGGAAAAGAATTAATATAGACCCTCAAAAAACAGATGCAGTGAAGCACTGGCCTAGACCAATTACTCCATCATATGTTTGGAGATTTCTGGGTCTAGCTGGTTACTCTAAGAGGTTTTTTGAAGGTTTTTCCTCAATATCTTAACCATTGACTAAGTTGTCACAAAATAAAGTGAATTTTATATTGTCAGTCAAATGTGAGAAGAGCTTTCAAGAGTTGAAGGATTAATTGACTTCAGCATCAGTGCTAGCTTTGCCAAATGGATTTTTGGTGTATTGTGATGCCTATAGAGTTGCGTTAGGTTGTGTTATTGTGTAGAATGGGGAGGTAATATCCGACGTCTCCAGACATCTTAAAGACCATGAGAAGAACTATCCAACCTACGATTTAGAGTTAATAGTTGTTGTGTTTTCCCTAAAGACTTAGAGAAACTATTTTTATGGTGTACATGATATTTTTACTGATCATAAGAGTCTGCAATATGTATTTAGCAGAAGGAGTGAAATCTTTTCCAGATAAGGTAGTTGGAGTTATTGAAG